>NW_028225763.1:0-173198 GCF_052327205.1 Somniosus microcephalus
ACTAGACCTGCCACTTTCAAAGATTTGTATACATACACCTCCAGGTCTCTCTGTTCCTGCACCACCTTTAAAATTGTACCATTTAGTTTATACTGCCTCTCCTCATTCTTCCTCTCAAAATTAATCACTTCACACTTCTCTGTGTTAAACTGCATCTGCTGTGTGTCTGTCCATTTCCTCAGTCTGTCTATATCCTCCTGAAGTCTGTTGCTATCCTCCTCATGACCTACTCCTGTTCCTATGTTTATGACAATCTTTGTACTGTGACCAAGGTGTTTTTCCCCTTCTTCTCCTCCTCAACCTCTCTGCAACCTTGAATTTGGTTGATGACTCCAAAGTGTATTGATTTTGAAATGCTCATTCTCACATACAAATATTTCCATGGCCTCACCCCACTTCTGTAGCCTCGGGTTGTCCTACACCGTGGCTTCCAAGTACACCTCTTCCGGCTCTGGCTTTTTAAAAATTTGTTTATGGGATCAGGGCGTCGCTGACAAGGCCAGCATTTATTGCCCATCCCTAATTGCCCTTGAGAAGGTGGTGGTGAGCCGCCTTCTTGAAACACTGCAGTCCGTGTGGTGAAGGTACTCCCACAGTACTGTTAGGTAGGGAGTTCCAGGATTTTGACTCAGCGACGATGAAGAAACAGCGATATACTTCTAAGTCAGGATGGTGTGTGACTTAGAGGGGAACTTGGAGGTGGTGGTGTTCCCATGCGCCTGCTACCCTTGTCCTTCTAGGTGGAAGAGGTCGCGGGTTTGGGAGGTGCTGCCGACGAAGCCTTTGCGAGTTGCTGCAGTGCATCTTCTGGATGGTACACACTGCAGCCACGGTACACCAGTGGTGGAGGGGGTGAATGTTTAAGGTGGTGGATGGGGCGCCAATCAAGCGGGCTGCTTTGTCCTGGATGGTGTCGAGCTTCTTGAGTGTTGTTGGAGCTGCACTCATCCAGGCAAGTGGAGAGTATTCCATCACACTCCTTACTTATGCCTTGTAGATGGTGGAAAGGCTTTGGGGAGTCAGGAGGTGAGACACTCGTCACAGAATACCTAGCCTCTGATCTGCTCTTGTTGCCACAGTATTTATGTGGCTGGTCCAGTTAAGTTTCTGGTTAATGGTGATCCCCAGGATGTTGATGGTGGGGGATTCGGTGATGGTAATGCCATTGAATGTCAAGGGGAGGTGGTTAGACTCTCGCTTGTTGGAGATAGTCATTGCAGGGCACTTGTGTGGCGCGAATGTTACCTGCCACTTATCAGCCCAAGCCTGAACATCGTCCAGGTCTTGTTGCATGTGGGCATGGACTGCCTCGTTATCTGTGGAATTGTGAATGGCACTGAACACTGTGCAGTCATCAGCGAACATCCTCACTTCTGACCTTATGTTGGAGGGAAGGTCATTGATGAAGCAGCTGAAGATGGTTGGGCCTAGGACACTGCCCTGAGGAACTCCTGCAGCGATGTCCTGGTGCTGTGATGATTGACCTTCAACCACCACAACCATCTTCCTTTGTGCTAGGTAGGACTCTAGCCAGTGGAGCGTTTTCCACCTGATTCCCATTGACTTCAGTTTTACTAGGGCTCCTTGATGCCAGACTCGGTCAAATGCTGCCTTGATGTCAAGGGCAGTCTCTCTCACCTCACCTCTGGAATTTAGCTCCTTTGTCCATGTTTGGACCAAGGCTGTAATGAGGTCGGGAGCCCAGTGGTCTTGGCAGAACCCAAACTGGGCATCAGTGAGCAGGTTATTGGTGAGTAAGTGCCGCTTTTACACTGTTGATGACTCCTTCCATCACTTTGCTGATGATTGAGAGTAGACTGATGGGGCAGTATTTGGCTGGGTTGGATGTGTCCTGCTTTTTGTGGACAGGACATACCTGGGCAGTTTTCCACATTGTCGGATAGATGCCAGTGTTATAGTTGTACCAGAACAGCTTGGCTGGAGGTGCGGCTAGTTCTGGAGCACAAGTCTTCAGCACGATAGCTGGGATGTTGTCGGGGCCCATAGCCTTTGCTGTATCCAGTGCGCTCAGCCGTTTCTTGATATCACATGGAGTGAATCGAATTGGCTGAAGACTGGCTTCTGTGATGGTGGGGACCTCAGGAGTAGGCCAATATGGATCATCCATTCGGCATTTCTGGCTGAAGTTTGTTGCAAACACTTCAGCCTTGTCTTTTAGAAACATAGAAGATAGGAGCAGGAGTAGGCCATTCGGCCCCTCGAGCCTGCTCCGCCATTCAATGAGATCATGGCTGATCATCCAAATTCAGTACCCTGTCCCTGCCTTCTCCCCATATCCCTTGATCCCTTTAGCCTTAAGAAATATATCCAACTCTTTCTTGAATATATTTAATGAACTGGCCTCCACCGCCCTCTGTGGCAGAGAATTCCACAGGTTCACCACTCTCTGGGTGAAGAAATTCCTCCTCATTTCAGTCCTAAATGGCTTACCCCTTATCCTTAGACTATGACCCCTGGTTCTGGACTCCCCAGCCATCAGAAACATCCTTCCTGCATCTAGTCTGTCCAGGCCTGACAGAATTTTATAGGTTTCGATGAGATCCCCTCTCAATCTTCTAATCTCCAGTGAGTATAAGCCCAATCGACACAATCTCTCCTCATACGTCATTCCTGCCATCCCAGGTATCAGCCTGGTGAATCTTCGCTGCACTCCTTCCATGGCAAGAACGTCCTTCCTCAGGTAAGGTGGCCAAAACTGCACACAATACTCAAGGTGCGGTCTCACCAAGGCCCTGTACAACTGCAGCAAGATATCCTTGTTCCTGTACTCGAACCCTCTTGCTACGAAGGCCAACATACCATTTGCCTTCTTAACCGCCTGCTGCACCTGCATGCTTACCTTCAGCGACTGGTGCACAAGAACACCCAGGTCTCTTTGCACTTCCCCTTCTCCCAATCTATTGCCATTCAAATAATAATCTGCCTCCCTGTTTTTGCCACCAAAGTGGATAACCTCACATTTATCCACATTGTAGTGCATTTGCCATGTTTCTGCCCAATCACCCAACCTGTCCAAATCGTACTGGAGTTTCACGACATCCTCCTCACAGCATACCCTCCCACCCAGCTTTGTGTCGTCTGCAAATTTGGAGATATTACATCCAATTCCCTCGTCCAGATCATTAATATATATTGTGAACAGCTGGTGTCCTAGGACTGATCCTTGCAGTACCCCACTAGTCACTGCCTGCCACTCGGAAAATGACCTGTTTATTCCAACTCTTTGCTTTCTGTCTGCCAACCAGTTCTCTATCCAAGTCAATACCTTGCCCCCAATCCCATGTGCCTTAATTTTGCATGCTAATCTCTTATGTGGGACCTTATCGAAAGCCTTCTGAAAGTCCAAATACGCCACATCCACTGGTTCTCCCTTATCTATTTTACCAGTTACATCCTCAAAAAATTCCAGTAGATTAGTCAAGCATGATTTACCTTTTGTAAATCCATGTTGACTTTGTCCGATCCTGTCACTGCTTTCCAAGTGCTCTGCTATTACATCTTTTACAATGGACTCTAGCATTTTCCCCACTACCGATGTCAGGCTTACCGGTCTATAATTCCCCGCTTTTTCTCTACCACCTTTTTTGAATAGTGGGGTAACATTAGCTACTCACGTGCTGGGCTTCACCTTCATTGAGGATGGGTATATTCTTGGAGCCTCCTCCTCCCGTTAGTTGTTTAATGGTCCACCACCATTCACGACTGGCAGGACTGCAGAGCTTTGATCTGATCCATTGACTGTGGGATCGCTTAGCTCTGTCTATAGTATGCTGCTTCCGCTTTTTAGCATGCATGTAGTCCTGTGTTGCAGCTTCCCCAGGTTGGCACCTCATTGTTAGGTGCGCCTGGTGCTGCTCCTGGCATGCTCTTCTACACTCGTTGGTGAACCAGGGCTGGTCCCCTGGCTTGATGGTAATGGTAGAGTGAGGGATATGCCGAGCCATGAGGTTACAGATTGTGGTGGAATACAATTCTGCTGCTGCTGATGGCCCACAGCGCCTCATGGATGCCCAGTTTTGAGCTGCTAGATCTGTTCTGAATCTATCCCATTTAGCACGGTGGTAGTGCCACACAACACGATGGAGGGTGTCCTCAGTGTGAAGACGGGACTTCATCTCCACTGTGACTGTGCGGTGGTCACTGCTACCAATGCTGTCATGGACAGATGCATCTGCAACAGGTAGATTGGCGAGGACGCAGTCATGTAGGTTTTTCCCTCGTGTTGGTTCTCTCACCACCTGTCGCAGGCCCAGGCTGGCAGTTATGTCCTGCAGGACTCGGCCAGCTCGGTCAGTAGTGGTGCTACCGAGCCACTCTTGGTGATGGACATTGAAATCCCCCACCCAGAGTACGTTCTGTGCCCTTGCTACTCTCACTGCTTCTTCCAAGTGGTGTTCAACATGGAGGGGTACTGATTCATCAGCTGAGGGAAGGCTTACTGTGTGCCTCCCCCTCCCTCCACTCCACCTGGACACATTCCTCTCCTCTTTCAAAAGCCTCCTCGATAATTGGCAAAAGAACGAGAGAGGAGATGAGGAGAATTTTTTTTACACAGAATTTCTTTTTATGATCTGGCGTGGCGGAGCCACTGAATGACTCTGGGCAACTGTATATAATTCCCTTTAACGATGTTCTAACACCAGCCTAAGCCGGTACCATTGTGTTAGACATTACTGTGTTTTGTATATAGTGTTTGTATGTACGGGGCGTGGCCCCTTTAAGAGCGTGGGAAAATGCGGGCAAACGCGATGACGTCACGTCGCAAACCACGTGACTGTCTGGGCAGTCCTCGTGGTATCTTCATCTTGTTAAGACCTGTTTTCGTGATTCTCCTGTATCGATCTCAACAAACTGTTTGAACTCGTTTAGTCTTACATTAAAGACCTGTTTGATTGATCTCCTGAGTTGACCTCAGTTATTGGTTAGGAATTCGTCAATTCCTACATTGGTGACCCTGTTTTTTTGTGAACTTTTTTCGCAAAAAGAACACAGCATGGAGGCCAACGCCGTTTCGCTGAAGCTACCGCAGTTCTGGGAGCAGCAAGCGACCTCGTGGTTCATTCAGGTCGAGGCACGGTTCGCCCTGAGGGACATCGTTGCGGATCAGACCAAATATCTCTATGTGGTCTCTGCACTCGACAGCTCTACTGCCTCGCGGATCGTCAGCCTCCTCGAGAACCCTCCAACGGAGCGCAAGTATGAAACCCTCAAGGCGCGGTTGCTGCAAGTTTTTGGGCTCACTAAATCGGAGCGCGCCCGTCGATTGCTCGCTATGCCTGGGCTCGGGGACTCCAAGCCTTCGGAGTTGATGAGCCAAATGCTCACACTCCTGGGCTCAGAACTGGAATGCTTCCTATTCCGTGAACTATTCCTCAGCCAGCTGCTTGAGCAGGTGCAAGCTGCCCTGGCCAGATCCGAAGTGGAAGACTGCGCAGCACTCGCGGCAGAAGCGGACAAAAGTTTCGCGGTAACGCAGCAGTACTGCACTGCCACGAGGCGCCCATCCCCCACAGACACCGCCCCAGCTCATCAGCCTGCTGGGCTGTGTTTCTACCATGCGCAGTTCGGCGCGAAGGCGCGACGTTGCCGTCCTCCCTGCAGCTATCCCCCTCAAAAAAACAACTGTGACTACTGAGGAACGGGCGCCCCGCGGCCGCCATGGCGATCGGCAACGCGGGCAAGTTGCTTTTCATCACCGGTACGCTCTCCGGTCATCGTTTTCTGTGCGACACCGGAGCGCAGTGCAGCATTTTACCCACGTCCGCCCTCGATGTGCAGGCAGGGACTCACGGCCTCGCCCTTGAAGCGGCCAATGGCGGAGCAATTCGGACCTTCGGCAGATGGCGAGTGGAGGTGTGCTTCGGGGGGCAACGTTTTCACTGGGAGTTTGTGACGGCCAAGGTTTCTCAACCCATTCTCAGCGCGGATTTCCTGTGCGTCAACAGCCTCCTCGTCGATGTGAAGAACCGACGGTTGATCAACGCAGCAACTTTCAATTCTATCCCTCGTTACCGCAGTAACACTACGTCACGCACCGTCGCCTGTGCTTTTCCGACTCCTGACGAGTTCGCTCATCTGCTCGCTGAATTTCCCGACCTCAAGACCCACGTTCTCCTCCACAGCCACGAAACATGGTGTGGAACACCACATCGCCACCAACGGCCCCCAGGTCTATGCGCGGGCCCGGCGCCTGGAACCTGGCAAGCTGGCGGTCGCAAAGGCGGAGTTCGCGACCATGGAACAGTTAGGGATTATTCGCCGGTCGAATAGTCCCTGGTTGTCACCCCTCCATATCGTCCCGAAGCCTTGCGGCGGAGAGCGACCATGCGGCGACTATCGACGCCACCACTCCTGATCGGTACCCGATCCCCCACATCCAGGATTTCTCTGCCCATTTGGCAGGGAGCACCGTCTTCTCGAAAGTCGACCTCGTACGGGGCTACCACCAGGTCCCAGTGCACCCACAGGACATCCAGAAGACCGCAGTCATCACCTCATTCGGCCTCTTTGAGTTTCTGCGAATGCCGTTTGGGTTAAAGAACGCCGCCCAAGCTTTCCAACGCCTGATGGACTCCGTGCTGCGGGACCTCAATTTCCTCTTCGTCTACCTGGACGATATCCTAATTGCCAGTCCCACTAAAGAAGAACATATCTGTCACCTACGCACCCTTTTCCGATGCCTCAGCCAACACGGCCTGATTATCAACCCGGCCAAGTATCAGTTTGGCCTGTGCCAAATTGATTTCCTGGGACATCGCATCACCGCAGAGGGAGCGGTTCCTTTACAAGCAAAGGTAGAGGCGGTGATGTCCTTCCCACGCCCGCAAAGCATTAAGGCCCTGCAGGAATTCCTAGGCATGGTAAACTTTTACCACCGTTTCATGCCTAAGGCAGCACTACTCATGCAGCCCCTGTACGAGGCCCTCAAGGGCAAGACTGGCAAGAACCCGGTAGACTGGACGGACGACATGGCCCGAGCGTTCGATGACACCAAAAGCGCCTTAGCCAATGCAACCATGCTGGCGCACCCGCTGCCAGGAGCCACCATCGCCCTCACCACCGACGCGTCAGACTACGCCATCGGTGCCGTGCAAGAGCAGTGGGTGAACGGAATGTGGCAGCCGTTGGCATTCTTCAGCCGTCAACTATGGCGGAACGAGAGAGCGTATAGCATGTTTGACCGGGAGTTGCTCGCCCTTTTTCTGGCCATCCGCCATTTTCGCTTCCTCCTTTCACCGCCTTTGTCGACCATAAGCCACTAACTTTTGCCATGGCCAAGACCGCCGAACCGTGGTCATCCTGACAGCAACATCAACGGACCTACATATCCGAATTCACCATGGATATACAGCACGTGGCCGGTAAGGACAACCTGGTGGCAGACTGCGTCTCCCGCGCGACCGTCAATATGGTTCATTTGGGCATCGATTACGCCCTTATGCAGCAGACCAAGCCTCAGACCCAGAAGTCCAAGCCTGCAGAACGACCATCACTGGCCTCCGGTTGGCCGACGTCAAGTTCCATTCAGCAGGTACCACGCTGTTGTGTGTCGTTTCCGTACAGGACCCTCGCCCGGTCGTGCCGGTTGTCTGGCGCCGTAAAGTGTTCGACGCCATACATGGGTTGTCACACCCAGGAATGAGGGCCTCTCAGAAGCTGATGTCAGCGAAATTCATATGGCATGGCATGCACAAGGATGTCCGTGACTGGGCCAACACCTACGTGGTCTGCCAAAAGGCCAAAGTACAGCGCCACGTCAACGCTCCGTTGGCCACCTTCACAGTTCCGGAGCGACGTTTTGACCATGTCAATGTGGACCTGGTAGGACTACTCCCACCCTCCCATGGTTTTTCACACATCCTGACCATGGTTGACCGCACCACCAGATGGCCGGAGGCAGTTCCCGTCACCCACTACTTCGGCGGACGTGGCCAAGGCGTTCATTTCCACCTGGGTCGCCCGGTTCGGAGTGCCCGCAGATATTTCTTCCGACAGAGGACCGCAGTTTTCCTCCGAACTCTGGAATGCAGTGGCCCAAGGACTCGGTGTCAAATTACATCGCACCACAGCTTACCACCCACAGGCAAATGGCCTCTGTGAACGTTTCCACCGATCACTGAAAGCCGCCTTGAAGGCCAGCCTCCAGGACGCTGGATGGGCAGACAAGCTACCGTGGGTCCTGTTGGGCCTTCGCACGGCCCCCAAAGAATACCTTCGCTCTTCATCAGTGGTGCTGGTGTACGGACAGCCGCTGTGAGTCCCGGGGGATTTCCTGCCAGCTTCGACGAAGCCACAGTCCGCGTCTGACCAGCTTACTAGTCACCAGGAGGCGGCCAGATGCTTCGCACCGGTGCCCACTTCGCACCACGGGCTGCAGAGTTCGCACATTCCCCCGGAGCTTCACAAGGCTGAGTACGTCTTTATTCGCCATGATGCTCATAGGGATCCACTCAAGGCCCCATATACTGGTCCCTTCCGCGTGTTGAAGGCAGGGGACAAAACCTTCACGGTAGATGTCGGTGGTAAACCGGACCACATTTCGGTCGATCGCTTAAAGCCAGCACATCTGGACCTCGACCGCCCCATCGAGACAGCACAACCGCCGAGGCAAGGTCGGCCACCCATCGCCGTTACAGCAGACCAAGTGCAACCGCCCGCCAGACCGCCAGCCGCCCAACAGCCTCTGCCTCAGGCGTACAGGAGTCGTTCTGACAGGCTCATCAGACCAACTCACCGCTTGACTTTATCGGTTAAAGCGAATTCTGGGGGGGCGCATGTGGCGGAGCCACTGAATGACTCTGGGCAACTGTATATAATTCCCTTTAACGATGTTCTAACACCAGCCTAAGCCGGTACCATTGTGTTAGACATTAAGGTGTTTTGTATATAGTGTTTGTATGTACGGGGCGTGGCCCCTTTAAGTGCGCGGGCAAACGCGATGACGTCACGTCGCAAACCACGTGACTGTCCGGGCAGTCCTTGTGGAATCTCCATCTTGTTAAGACCTGTTTTCATGGTTCTCCTGTATCGATCTCAACAAACTGTTTGAACTCGTTTAGCCTTACATTAAAGACCTGTTTGATTGATCTCCTGAGTCGACCTCAGTTATTGGTTAGGAATTCGTCAATTCCTACACTGGAATGCATTGCCTTAAAAGGTGGTGGAGAAAGATTCAATAATAACTTTCAAAATAGAATTGGATAGCTCTTTCAAAGAGCTGGCACTGGCAAGATGGTCTGAATGGCCTCCTTCTGTGCTGTAAGATTGGTGACACTTGTGGTAAACCACTGTTATACCTGCCTGTATGGGTGTTTGTATTCCACTGTGTACATGTCTGTACATGCCTCGGCTGACTCCTCCCACAAGTCCAGGTATAAAGGTGACTGCTCCACAGTCCCTCTGTATACTGGACTTGTCGACCACTCGAGGCACACCTTCATTCTCTTGTTAATAAAAGCCTGTTAGTTACTCGCTTAACCTCAGTCTTTTGGGTAATTGATAGCGCATCAATTTTATTAACAAGATTTTTATAATGGAGACGATCCTCACACCAGCATGCCTGGACTTAGACCATCGAGAGGCGGATGCATCCACCAAGTTTGCTCACTGGCTTAGGTGCTTTGAAAAATTCCTGATCGCCTCCGCTGCAACGGTCAAATCAGTTGAGGACAAACTGGATGTCCTGACCTCCAAAGTGAACCACCGAGCGTACTCGGTCATCCAGGACGCGACCTCGTACACGGCTGCTCTCAAGCTACTCAAGGACCAGTACACGCGCCCAGTGAACGAGGTGTACGCCAGGCACCTCCTGGGGAGTCGTAAACAACAACCTGGGGAATTGACCGAGGAATACCTTCAGGCACTGTCTGTGCTTGGCCAGGCCTGTGGTTGTAAGGATGTAAAGGCCGCCGTGTACACAGAGGAACTTATCCGGGACGCTTTTGTAGCGGGCCACAGGTCCAATTACACCCGACAGCGACTGTTGGAGCAGTGTGACCTCGACCTCAACAAGGCCTCTGAACCCGCACTATCATTGGACGCAGCCTACCGGGGCATGGATGCCTACTCCTCTGCACCGTGGACGCCGCGGGGAACGACAGCCTGGGACACGGTAGGACCGTCTCATAGCGCCGTGCCACCCCAGCCGCATCCCAGCAACGGCCCAACTACCGCAGCAGTGTCCCAAGGCCAGAAATGCTACTTCTGTGGCCAGGCCAAACACCCCAGAGCGCGCTGCCCGGCGAAAAATGCAACCTGCTCGGGCTGCGGGAAGAAGGGACACTACGCCAGCGTCTGCAGGGCCAAAGCCACCCCGAACCCCAGCAGCGCCGCGTGTGGGCCGTGCGGGCCGATATCTTGGGCCTCCCCAGCCATGTACGAACCACCGGAACAGCAGCCATTTTGGACGCCTCCAGCCACATGGGGATCATGGACGCCGCCATCTTGGACGCCAGCCGGGACGCAGCAGGCCCCCAACACCGCCTCATCTGATACCCGCAGCGACACACCGACCCCTACGCTGGCCTCCGTTATGCTGGACCAAGCGAGAACGCACCAACTGGCCCGGTCCACAATGGACATTGAGGTAAATGGTCACGAAACAACCTGCCTTTTTGACTCTGGGAGCACCGAGAGCTTCATCCACCCCGACACAGTGCGGCGTTGCTCTCTCCCAGTCCTGCCTGCGCACCAGCGGATTTCTATGGCCTCCGAGTCCCAGTCGGTGGACATTGGCGGCTACTGCGTGGTGACATTCTTAGTAGACGGGACTGTGTACAATAATTTTAAACTTCTGGTCCTGCCCCACCTCTGCGCTGCCGTTCTACTGGGGTTAGATTTTCAGTGCCACCTTAAAAGTGTTACGATGGCGTACGGTGGACCCCTCCCCCCACTCACAGTCCGCAGCCAGCAGCTTCCAAACTGCCCGCCGCGCACCAGGTGCAACCTCTCCACACTCAGAGTCACCCCCCCCCACTGTTTGCTAACCTCACCCCCGACTGTAAGCCCATCACCACAAAGAGCAGGCGATATAGTGCCGGGGACAGGGTTTTCATTAAAACAGAAGTGGAGCGGCTCCTGAAGGAGGGGATTATTGAGGGCAGCACCAGCCCCTGGCGAGGCCAGGTTGTGGTCGTTAAGACCGGCGAGAAGCAGCGCCTGGTCATCGACTACAGCCAGACAATAAATCGCTACACCCTGCTGGACGCTTACCCACTCCCCCGCATAGCTGATATGGTCAACCAGATTGCGCAGTACCGCGTCTTCTCGACCATTGACCTGAAATTAGCGTACCACCAGCTCCCTATCCGCCCTGAGGACAGCCAGTATACTGCCTTTGAGGCAAACGGCCGCCTCTATCACTTCCTTAGGGTTCCCTTTGGCATCACCAACGGGGTCTCCGTCTTCCAAAGGGAGATGGACCGGATGGTCGATCAAAATGCGTTGCAGGCCACTTTCCCATATCTGGACAATGTGACCATCTGCGGCCATGACTTGCAGGACCATGACGCAAACCTCGAAAAATTCCTCTGCACCGCCCAACTCCTGAACCTGACGTATAACAAGGAGAAGTGCATATTCCGCACAACCCGCCTCGCCATCCTTGGCTGTGTTGTGGAACATGGAGTCATCGGTCCCGACCCCGACCGGATGCGTCCTCTTATGGAACTCCCACTGCCCCACTGCCTCAAGGCCCTGAAGAGGTGCCTAGGGTTTTTCTCCTATTTCCCTTGACGGCAGAGGCCCGCTTAGCCTTCCACCATATCAAGGAAGACATTGCCAAAGCCACCATGCACGCAGTGGACGAATCCATCCCCTTCCAGGTGGAAAGCGACGCGTCCGACTTTGCCCTGGCCGCTACCCTTAATCAGGCAGGGAGACCCGTGGCCTTCTTTTCACGAACCCTCCAGGGCCCGGAGACCAGACACTCCGCTGTTGAGAAGGAGGCCCAGGCTATTGTGGAGGCTGTGCGTCATTGGAGGCACTACCTGGCCGGAAAACGATTTACCCTGCTCACTGACCAGCGTTCAGTTGCTTTTATGTTTAACAACAAGCAGAGGGGCAAAATCAAAAACGACAAGATTTTGAGGTGGAGAATCGAACTTTCCACCTACAATTACGAGATCTTGTACCGGCCCGGGAAGCTCAATGAACCCCCGGATGCTCTATCGCGTGGCACCTGCGCCAGCGTGCAGATCGATAGACTGCGGGCCCTCCACAATGACCTCTGCCACCCGGGGGTCACCAGGTTCTTCCACTTCATCAAGGCCCGCAACCTGCCTTACTCCATTGAGGAGGTCAGGACCATGACCAGGAACTGCCAAGTCTGCGCTGAGTGCAAGCCGCACTTTTATAGACCAGACAGGGCTCACCTGATAAAAGCCACTCGCCCCTTCGAGCGCCTGAGCGTTGATTTTAAAGGGCCTCTCCCCTCCTCCGACCACAATGTGTACTTCCTCAACATTATTGATGAGTACTCCCGTTTCCCGTTCGCCATCCCCTGCCCGGACATGACCAGTGCCACGGTCATTAAATGTCTGAACGACCTCTTCACCCTGTTCGGTTTCCCCAGCTATATCCATAGCGACCGGGACTCATCGTTTATGAGCGACGAACTCCGCCAGTACCTGCTCGCTAGGGGTATTGCCACAAGCAGGACCACCAGTTACAACCCCCGGGGGAACGGACAGGTGGAAAGAGAGAATGCGACAGTTTGGAAGGCCGCCCTGCTAGCCTTAAAGTCTAGGGGCCTTCCGACCTCCCGCTGGCAGGATGTGCTCCCCGATGCGCTCCACTCTATTCGGTCACTGCTCTGCACTGCCACTAACGCCACCCCTCATGAGAAAATGTTTGTCTTCCCAAGGAAGTCCACATCGGGGACATCGCTACCCGCCATGGCTGACGTCCCCAGGGCCGGTCCTACTGAGAAGACACGTGAGGACCCATAAAACGGACCCCCTGGTCGAGAGGGTCGACCTCCTCCACGTCAACCCCCAGTATGCTTACATTGCGTACCCGGACGGGCGGGAGGACACAGTCTTCATACGAGACCTCGCACCCTCGGGGGCCCCAGTAACCCACTACCCACTACCACCCCCCCCCCACGATCCAATATCCAACCCCAGCAGACGGCACGCCTGGGCCCCGCGACCCGCTCGACACCCACGAGGACTACACACCAGTGCCCCAGCCTACGCGGGACTCGACGCTGGAAGCTTCGCTACCCCTGCCATCGCCACGTCGATCACAGCGGCAGACAAGACCTCCGGAGAGACTCCAGTACACAAACTTTTAATACACTTCACCCCGTCGGACTCATTTTTAAACACCAGCCTAAGCCTGTACCATTGTGTTAGACATTAAGGTGTTTTGTATATAGTGTTTGTATGTATGGAGCGTGGCCCCTTTAAGAGCGCGGGCAAACGCGATGACATCACGTCGCAAACCACGTGACTGTCCGGGCAGTCCTTGTGGAATCTCCATCTTGTTAAGACCTGTTTTCATGGTTCTCCTGTATCGATCTCAACAAACTGTTTGAACTCGATTAGTCTTACATTAAAGACCTGTTTGATTGATCTCCTGAGTCGACCTCAGTTATTGGTTAGGAATTCGTCAATTCCTACACTGGAATGCATTGCCTTAAAAGGTGGTGGAGGCAGATTCAATAATAACTTTCAAAACAGAATTGGATAGCTCTTTCAAAGAGCTGGCACTGGCAAGATGGTCTGAATGGCCTCCTTCTGTGCTGTAAGATTGGTGACACTAAAACCTGTCTCTTCGGGCCCCTTTGCTAACTCGTGTTCAGTGTCAGTTGCCCCACTCCTCCCCTGTGAAAGCACCGTGGGATGTTTCACTATATTAATGGTGCCATATCATTGTCAGCTGTTGCTACACAGTGATGTTAAAGCATTCATTGAGTTTGGACATTGGGACAATTTCTATAAAAAGTAGCTTGAATTCTTTTTCATACAGAAGCCACTTTCCACGGGTTCACACTGAAGCAGATAGAATGGATCTGGATTACTGCAGACTCTGTACCTCAGTATGAATTCAGGACTCGGATATAGTGGTTCTGGTTAACTCCCTCACAATCTTTACCAGTTGATGGAGGGTTGAACCTACTTGGTTGAGAAGGGGTTTTGCTGTCTTACAGGGGACAAGATGGTGATGGTTTAGAACGCACCTCACAGTCACTATCTGTCCGGCATCCAACTGAATATTGTTCATCTGGGCAATGAATATAGCAGCCACAGCCTCGTAGAGAGCCGTTCCATCCATGTTGATGGTCGCTCCAACTGGAAGAACAAATCGGGTCACTCGCTTGTCAATTCCCAGGTTGTCTTCCAGGCAGCGGAATGTAACTGGTAGAGTCCCAGCACTGCAAAAAAGAAACGGCATCATCAGATTCATCATCAGCCCAACAAACCACACCATCAGCTTCCTCATCAATCCAAAAACTCACACCATCAGATTCCTCATCATCAACCCAACAAACTCCACCATCAGCTTCATCATCAACCCAACAAACCGCACCATCAGCTTCCTCATCATCAACCCAACAAACCCCACCATCAGCTTCCTTATAATTAACCCAACAAACTGCACCATCAGCTTCCTCATCATCAACCCAACAAACCGCACCATCAGCTTCCTCATCATCAACCCAACAAACTGCACCATCAGCTTCCTCATCATCAACCCAACAAACCGCACCATCAACTTCCTCATCATCAACGCAACAAATCGCACCATCAGCATCCTCATCATCAACCCAACAAACTGCACCATCAGCTTCCTCATCATCAACCCAACAAACCGGACCATCAGCTTCCTCATCAACCCAAAAAACCGCAACATCAGCTTCCTCATTATCAACCCAACAAACCGCACCATCAGCTTCCTCATCAACCCAACTAACCGCACCATCAACTTCCTCATCATCAACCCAACAAACTGCACCGTCAGCTTCCACATCAACACAAAAAACCACACCATCAGCTTCCTCATCAATCCAACAAACTGCACCATCAGCTTCCTCATTAAACCAACAAACCGCACCATCAGCTTTCTCATCATCAACCCAACATACCGCACCATCAGCTTCCTCATCATCAACCCAACAAACCGCACCATCAGCTTCCTCATCATCAACCCAACAAACTGCACCATCAGCTTTCTCATCATCAACCCAACATACCGCAGCATCAGCTTCCTCATCATCAACCCAACAAACCGCACCATCAGCTTCCTCATCATCAACCCAACAAACCGCACCATCAGCTTCCTCATCATCAACCCAACAAACCGCACCATCAGCTTCCTCATCAACCCAACAAACCGCACCATCAGCTTCTTCATCAACCCAACAAACTGCACCATCAGCTTCCTCATCAAGCCAACAAACAGCACCATCAGCTTCCTCATCATCAATCCAACAAACCCCACCATCAGCTCCTTATCATCAACCCAACAAACCGCGCCATCAGCTTCCTCATCAACCCAGCAAACCACACCATCAGCTAACTCATCAACTGAACAAACTGCACCATCAGCTTCCTCATCATCAACCCAACAAACTTCACCATCAGCTTCCTCAGCATCAACCCAACAAACCTCACCATCAGCTTCCTCATCATCAACCCAACAAACCCCACCATCAGCTTCCTCATCAACTGAACAAACTGCACCATCAGCTTCCTCATCATCAACCCAACAAACCTCACCATCAGCTTCCTCATCATCAACCCAACAAACCCCACCATCAGCTTCCTCATCGACCGAACAAACTGCACCATCAGCTTCCTTATCATCAACCCAAAAAACCGCTCCATCAGCTTCCTCATCAACCCAACAAACCGCATCATCAGCTTCCTCACCAACCCAACAAACTGCACCATCAAGTTCCTAATCATCAACCCAACAAACCGCACCATCAGCGTCCTCATCATCAACCCAACAAACTGCACCATCAGCTTCCTCATTAACCCAACAAACCGCACCATCAGCTTTCTCATCAACCCAACAAACCGCACCATCAGCTTCCTCATCATCAACCCAACAAACCGCACCATCAGCTTCCTCATCATTAACCCAACATACCGCACCATCAGCTTCCTCATCATCAACCCAAAAAACCGCACCATCAGCTTCCTCATCATCAACCCAACAAACCGCACCATCAGCTTCCTCATCAACCCAACAAACCGCACCATCAGCTTCCTCATCATCAACCTAACAAACCGCACCATCAGCTTCCTCATTAACCCAACAAACCACACCATCAGCTTCCTCATCATCAGCCCAACAAACTGCACCATCAGCTTCATCATCAACACAACAAACCGCACCATCAGCTTCCTCATCAACCCAACAAACCACACCATCAGCTTCATCATCAACCCAACAAACCGCAGCATCAGCTTCCTCATCATCAACCCTACAAACCCCACCATCAGCTTCCTTATCATCAACCCAACAAACCGCACCATCAGCTTCCTCATCAACAAAACAAACCGCACCATCAGCCTCCTCATCATCAACCCAACAAACCCCACCATCAGTTTCCTTATCATCAACCCAACAAACCCCACCATCAGCTTCCTCATCAACCCAACAAACTGCACCATAAGCTTCCTCATCATCAACCAAACAAACCCCACCATCAGCTTCCTTATCAATCCAACAAACCCCACCATCAGCTTCCTTATCATCAACCCAAAAAACCGCACCATCAGCTTCCTCATCAACCCAACAAACCGCATCATCAGCTTCCTCATCAACCCAACAAACTGCACCAAGAGGTTCCTCATCATCAACCCAACAAACCGCACCATGAGTTTCCTCATCATCAACCCAACAAACTGCAACATCAGCTTCCTCATCAACCCAACAAACTGCACCATCAGCTTCCTCATCAACCTAACAAACTGCACCATCAGCTTCCTCATCAATCCAACAAACCGCACCGTCAGCTTCCTCATCATCAACCCTACAAACCGCACCATCAGCTTTCTCATCATTAACCCAACATACCGCACCATCAGCTTCCTCATCATCAACCCAACAAACCGCACCATCAGCTTTCTCATCATCAACCCAACAAACCCCACCATCAGCTTCCTCATCAACCCAACAAACCACACCATCAGCTTCCTCATCATCAACCCAACAAACCGCATCATCTGCTTCCTCATTAACCCAAAAAACTGCACCATCAGCTTCCTAATCATCAACCCAACAAACTGCACGATCAGCTTCCTCATCAATTCAACAAACCACACCATCAGCTTCCTCATCATCAACCCAACAAACTGCACCATCAGATTCCTCATCATCAACCCAACAAACTGCACCATCAGCTTCCTCATCACCAACCCAACAAGCCGCACCATCAGCTTCCTCATCAACCCAACAAACCGCACCATCAGCTTCCTCATCATCAACCCAACAAACCCCACCATCATCTTCCTTATCGTTAACCCAACAAACTGCACCATCAGCTTCCTCAACAAGCCAACACACTGCACCATCAGCTTCCTCATCATCAACCCAACAAACACCACCATCAGCAACTTATCATCAACCCAACAAACCGCACCATCAGCTTCCTCATCATCAACCTAAAAAACCTCACCATCAGCTTCATCATCAACCCAACAAACCGCACCATCAGATTCCTCATCATCAACACAACAAACCGCACCATCAGTTTCCTCATCATCAACCCAACAGACCGCACCATCAGCTTCCTCATCACCAACCCAACAAGCCGCACCATCAGCTTCCTCATGAAACCAACAAACTGCACCATCAGCTTCCTCATCATCAACCCAACAAACCGCACGATCAGCTTCCTCATCATCAACACAACAAACTGCAGCATCAGCTTCCTCATCAACACAACAAACCGCACCATCAGCTTCCTCATCAAGCCAACAAACTGCACCATCAGCTTGCTTATCATCAACCCAACAAACCCCACCATCAGCTCCTTATCATCAACCCAACAAACCGCACCATCAGCTTCCTCATCATCAACCCAAAAAACCCCACCATCAGCTTCATCATCAACCCAACAAACCGCACCATCAGATTCCTCATCATCAACCCAACAAACCGAACCATCAGTTTCCTCATCATCAACCCAACAAACCGCACCATCAGCTTCCTCATCAACCCAACAAACCGCAACATCAGCTTCCTCATCATCAACCCAACAAACCCCACCATCATCTTCCATTTCGTTAACCCAACAAACTGCACCATCAGCTTCCTCATCATCAACCCAACAAACCGCACCATCAGCTTCCTCATCAACCCAACAAATCGCACCATCAGCTTCCTCGTCATCAACCCAACAAACCCCATCAGCTTCCTCATCAACCCAACAAGCCGGACCATCAGCTTCCTCATCATTAACCCAACATACCGCACCATCAGCTTCCTCATCATCAACCCAACAAACCGCACCATCAGCTTCCTCATCATCAACCCAACAAACCGCACCATCAGCTTCCTCATCAACCCAACAAACCGCACCATCAGCTTCCTCATCATCAACCCAACAAACCGCACCATCAGCTTCCTCATCATCAACCCAACAAACTGCACCATCAGCTTCCTCTTCAACACAACTAAGCCGCACCATCAGCTTCTTCATCAACCCAACAAACTGCACCATCAGCTTCTTCATCAAGCCAACAAACCGCACCATCAGCTTGCTCATCATCAACCCAACAAACCCCACCATCAGCTCCTTATCATCAACCCAACAAACCGCACCATCAGCTTCATCATCAACCCAACAAACCGCACCATCACATTCCTCATCATCAACCCAACAAACCGCACCACCAGTTTCCTCATCAAACCAACAAACCGCACCATCAGCTTCCACATCAACCCAACAAACCACACCGTCATCTTCCTCAACAACCCAACAAACCCGACCATCAGCTTCATCATCAACCCAACAAACCGCACCATCAGCTTCCTCATCATCAACCCAACAAACCCCACCATCAGCTTCCTTATCATCAACCCAACAAACCGCACCATCAGCTTCCTCATCAACCCTACAAACCGCACCATCAGCCTCCTCATCATCAACCCAACAAACCCCACCATAAGTTTCCTTATCATCAACCCAACAAACCCCTCCATCAGCTTCCTCATCCCCAACCCAACAAGCCGCACCATCAGCTTCCTCATGAAACCAACAAACCGCACCATCAGCTTCCTCATCATCAACCCAACAAACCGCACCATCAGCTTCCTCATCACCAACCCAACAAACCGCACCATCAGCTTCCTCAACAACACAACAAACCGCACCATCAGCTTCTTCCCCAAACCAACAAACTGCACCATCAGCTTCCTCATCAAGCCAACAAATCGCACCATCAGCTTCCTCATCATCAACCCAACAAACCCCACCATCAGCTCCTTAACATCAACCCAACAAACCGCGCCATCAGCTTCCTCATCATCAACCGAAAAAACCCCATCAACTTCATCATCAACCCAACAAGCCGCACCATCAGATTCCTCATCATCAACCCAACAAACCGCACCATCAACTTCCTCATCATCAACCCAACAAACCGCACCATCAGCTTCCTCATCACCAACCAAACAAGCTGCACCATCAGCTTCCTCTTGAAACCAACAAGCCACACCATCAGCTTCCTCATCAACCCAACAAACCGCACCATCAGCTTCCTCATCATCAACCCAACAAACCCCACCATCAGCTTCCTTATCGTTAACCCAACAAACCGCACCATCAGCTTCCTCATCATTAACCCAACATACCGCACCATCAGCTTCCTCATCATCAACCCAACAAACCGCACCATCAGCTTTCTCATCATCAACCCAACAAACCCCACCATCAGCTTCCTCATCATGAACCCAACAAACCGCACCATCTGCTTCCTCATTAACCCAACAAACTGCACCATCAGCTTCCTAATCATCAACCCAACAAATTGCACCATCAGCTTCCTCATCAACCCAACAAACTGCACGATCAGCTTTCTCATCAACTCAACAAACCACACCATGAGCTTCCTCATCATGAACCCAAAAAAACCCCACCATCAGCTTAATCATCAACCCAACAAACCGCACCATCAGATTGCTCATCATCAACCCAACAAACCGCACCATCAGCTTCCTCATCATCAACCCAACAAACCGCACCATCAGCTTCCTCATCACCAACCCAACAAGCCGTACCATCAGCTTCCTCATGAAACCAACAAACCGCACCATCAGCTTCCTCATCAACCCAACAAACTGCACCATCAGCTTCCTCATCATCAACCCAACAAACCCCACCATCATCTTCCTTTTCGTTAACCCAACAAACTGCAACATCAGCTTCCTCATCAACCCAAAAAACCGCACCATCAGCTTCCTCATCATCAACCCAACAAACCCCATGAGCTTACTCATCAACCCAACAAACCGCACCATCAGCTTCCTCATCATTAACCCAACATATCGCACCATCAGCTTCCTCATCATCAACCCAACAAACCGTACCATCAGCTTCCTCATCATCAACCCAACAACCCGCACCATCAGCTTCCTCATCATCAACCCAACAAACCGCACCATCAGCTTCCTCATCAACCCAACAAACCGCACCATCAGCTTCCTCAGCATCAACCCAACAAACCGCACCATCAGCTTCCTCATCATCAACCCAAAAAACTGCACCATCAGCTTCCTCATCAACACAACAAACCGCACCATCAGCTTCTTCATCAACCCAACAAACTGCACCATCAGCTTCCTCATCAAGCCAACACACCGCACCATCAGCTTCCTCATCATCAACCCAACAAACACCACCATCAGCTACTTATCATCAACCCAACAAACCGCACCATCAGCTTCCTCATCATCAACCTAAAAAACCCCACCATCAGCTTCATCATCAACCCAACAAACCGCACCATCAGATTCCTCATCATCAACACAACAAACCGCACCATCAGTTTCCTCATCATCAACCCAACAGACCGCACCATCAGCTTCCTCATCACCAACCCAACAAGCCGCACCATCAGCTTCCTCATGAAACCAACAAACTGCACCATCAGCTTCCTCATCATCAACCCAACAAACCGCACGATCAGCTTCCTCATCATCAACCCAACAAACTGCAGCATCAGCTTCCTCATCAACACAACAAACCGCACCATCAGCTTCCTCATCAAGCCAACAAACTGCACCATCAGCTTGCTTATCATCAACCCAACAAACCCCACCATCAGCTCCTTATCATCAACCCAACAAACCGCACCATCAGCTTCCTCATCATCAACCAAAAAACCCCACCATCAGCTTCATCATCAAACCAACAAACCGCACCATCAGATTCCTCATCATCAACCAAACAAACCGCACCATCAGCTTCCTCACCAACCCAACAAACCGCAACTTCAGCTTCCTCATCATCAACCCAACAAACCCCACCATCATCTTCCATTTCGTTAACCCAACAAACTGCACCATCAGCTTCCTCATCATCAACCCAACAAACCGCACCATCAGCTTCCTCATCAACCCAACAAACCGCACCATCAGCTTCCTCGTCATCAACCCAACAAACCCCATTAGCTTCCTCATCAACCCAACAAGCCGGACCATCAGCTTCCTCATCATGAACCCAACATACCGCACCATCAGCTTCCTCATCATCAACCCAACAAACTGCACCATCAGCTTCCTCATCAACACAACAAACCGCACCATCAGCTTCTTCATCAACCCAACAAACTGCACCATCAGCTTCCTCATCATCAACCCAACAAACCCACCATCAGCTACTTATCATCAACCCAACAAACCGCACCATCAGCTTCCTCATCATCAACCTAAAAAACCCCACCATCAGCTTCATCATCAACCCAACAAACCGCACCATCAGATTGCTCATCATCAACCCAAAAAAACCCCACCATCAGCTTCATCATCAACCCAACAAACCGCACCATCAGATTGCTCATCATCAACCCAACAAACTGCACCATCAGCTTCCTCATCATCAACCCAACAAACCGCACCATCAGCTTGCTCATCACCAACCCAACAAGCTGCACCATCAGCTTCCTCATGAAACCAACAAGCCGCACCATCAGCTTCCTCATCAACCCAACAAACCGCACCATCAGCTTCCTCATCATCAACCCAACAAACCCCACCATCATCTTCCTTTTCGTTAACCCAACAAACTGCACCATCAGCGTCCTCATCATCATCCCAACAAACTGCAACATCAGCTTCCTCATCAACCCAAAAAACCGCACCATCAGCTTCCTCATCGCCAACCCAACAAACCGTACCATCAGCTTCCTCATCATCAACCCAACATCCCGCACCATCAGCTTCCTCATCATCAACCCAAAAAACCGCACCATCAGCTTCCTCATGAAACCAACAAACCACACCATCAGCTTCCTCAGCATCAACCCAACAAACCGCACCATCAGCTTCCTCATCATCAACCCAACAAACTGCACCATCAGCTTCCTCATCAACACAACAAACCATACCATCAGCTTCTTCATCAACCCAACAAACTGCACCATCAGCTTTCTCATCATCAACCCAACAAACCCCACCATCAGCTACTTATCATCAACCCAACAAACCGCACCATCAGCTTCCTCAACATCAACCTAAAAAACCCCACCATCAGCTTCATCATCAACCCAACAAACCGCACCATCAGATTCCTCATCATCAACCCAACAAACCGCACCAGCAGTTTCCTCATCATCAACCCAACAGACCGCACCATCAGCTTTCGCATCACCAACCCAACAAGCCGCACCATCAGCTTCCTCATGAAACCAACAAACCGCACCATCAGCTTCCTCATCATCAACCCAACAAACCGCATGATCAGCTTCCTCATCATCAACCCAACAAACTGCAGCATCAGCTTCCTCATCAATACAACAAACCGCACCATCAGCTTCCTCATCAAGCCAACAAACTGCACCATCAGCTTCCTTATCATCAAACCAACAAACCCTACCATCAGCTCCTTATCATCAACCCAACAAACCGCACCATCAGCTTCCTCATCATCAACCCAAAGAACCCCACCATAAGCTTCATCATCAACCCAACAAACCGCACCATCAGATTCCTTATCGTTAACCCAACAAACTGCACCATCAGCTTCCTCATCATCAACCCAACAAATCGCACCATCAGCTTCCTCATCAACCCAACAAACCGCACCATCAGCTTCCTCATCATCAACCCAACAAACCCCATCAGCTTCCTCATCAATCCAACAAACTGCACCATTAGCTTCCTCACCATTAACCCAACATACCGCACCATCAGCTTCCTCATCATCAACCCAACAAACAGTACCATCAGCTTCCTCATCATCAACCCAACAAACCGCACCATCAGCTTCCTCATCATCAACCCAACAAACCGCACCATCAGCTTCCTCATCAACCCAACAAACCGCACCATCAGCTTCCTCATCATCAACCCAACAAACCGCACCATCAGCTTCCTCATCATCCACCCAACAAACTGCACCATCAGCTTCCTCATCAACACAACTAAACCGCACCATCAGCTTCTTCATCAACCCAACAAACTGCACCATCAGCTTCTTCATCAAGCCAACAAACCGCACCATCAGCTTGCTCATCATCAACCCAACAAACCCCACCATCAGCTCCTTATCATCAACCCAACAAACCGCACAACCAGCTTCCTCATCATCAACCCAAAAAACCCCACCATCAGCTTCATCATCAACCCAACAAACCGCACCATCAGATTCCTCATCATCAACCCAACAAACCGCACCACCAGTTTCCTCATCAAACCAACAAACCGCACCATCAGCTTCCTCATCAACCCAACAAACCCCACCATCAGCTTCATCATCAACCCAACCAACCGCACCATCAGCTTCCTCATCATCAAACCAACAAACCGCACCATCAGCTTCCTCATCAACCCAACAAACCGCACCATCAACTTCCTCATCATCAACCCAACAAACCCCACCATCAGCTTCCTTATCGTTAACCCAACAAACTGCACCATCAGCTTCCTCATCATCAACCCAACAAACCACACCATCAGCTTCCTCATCAACCCAACAAACCGCACCATCAGCTTCCTCATCATTAACCCAACATACCGCACCATCAGCTGCCTCATCATCAACCCAACAAACCGCACCATCAGCTTCCTCATCATCAACCCAACAAACCGCACCATCAGCTTCCTCATCATCAACCCAACAAACCGCACCATCAGCTTCCTCATCAACCCAACAAACCGCACCATCAGCTTCCTCATCATCAACCCAACAAACCGTACCATCAGCTTCCTCATCATCAACCCAACAAACCGCACCATCAGCTTCCTCATCATCAACCCAAAAAACCGCACCATCAGCTTCCTCATCATCAACCCAACAAACTGCACCATCAGCTTCCTCATCAATACAACAAACCGCACCATCAGCTTCTTCATCAACACAACAAACTGCACCATCAGCTTCCTCATCAACTCAACAAACCGTACCATCAGCTGCCTCATCTTCATCCCAACAAACCTCACCATCAGCATCCTCATCATCAACCCAACAAACCCTACCATCAGCTACTTATCATCAACCCAACAAACCGCACCATCAGCTTCCTCATCATCAACCTAAAAAACCCCACCATCAGCTTCATCATCAACCCAACAAACCGCACCATCAGATTCCTCATCATCAACCCAACAAACCGCACCAGCAGTTTCCTCATCATCAACCCAACAGACCGCACCATCAGCTTCCGCATCACCAACCCAACAAGCCGCACCATCAGCTTCCTCATGAAACCAACAAACCGCACCATCAGCTTCCTCATCATCAACCCAACAAACCGCATGATCAGCTTCCTCATCATCAACCCAACAAACTGCAGCATCAGCTTCCTCATCAATACAACAAACCGCACCATCAGCTTCCTCATCAAGCCAACAAACTGCACCATCAGCTTCCTTATCATCAAACCAACAAACCCTACCATCAGCTCCTTATCATCAACCCAACAAACCGCACCATCAGCTTCCTCATCATCAACCCAAAGAACCCCACCATAAGCTTCATCATCAACCCAACAAACCGCACCATCAGATTCCTTATCGTTAACCCAACAAACTGCACCATCAGCTTCCTCATCATCAACCCAACAAACCGCACCATCAGCTTCCTCATCAACCCAACAAACCGCACCATCAGCTTCCTCATCATCAACCCAACAAACCCCATCAGCTTCCTCATCAACCCAACAAACTGCACCATTAGCTTCCTCACCATTAACCCAACATACCGCACCATCAGCTTCCTCATCATCAACCCAACAAACAGTACCATCAGCTTCCTCATCATCAACCCAACAAACCGCACCATCAGCTTCCTCATCATCAACCCAACAAACCGCACCATCAGCTTCCTCATCAACCCAACAAACCGCACCATCAGCTTCCTCATCATCAACCCAACAAACCGCACCATCAGCTTCCTCATCATCCACCCAACAAACTGCACCATCAGCTTCCTCATCAACACAACTAAACCGCACCATCAGCTTCTTCATCAACCCAACAAACTGCACCATCAGCTTCTTCATCAAGCCAACAAACCGCACCATCAGCTTGCTCATCATCAACCCAACAAACCCCACCATCAGCTCCTTATCATCAACCCAAAAAAACCGCACCATCAGCTTCCTCATCATCAACCCAAAAAACCCCACCATCAGCTTCATCATCAACCCAACAAACCGCACCATCAGATTCCTCATCATCAACCCAACAAACCGCACCACCAGTTTCCTCATCAAACCAACAAACCGCACCATCAGCTTCCTCATCAACCCAACAATCCACACCGTCATCTTCCTCAACAACCCAACAAACCCCACCATCAGCTTCATCATCAACCCAACAAACCGCACCATCAGCTTCCTCATCATCAACCCAACAAACCCCACCATCAGCTTCCTTATCATCAACCCAACAAACCGCACCATCAGCTTCCTCATCAACCCTACAAACCACACCATCAGCCTCCTCATCATCAACCCAACAAACCCGACCATCAGTTTCCTTATCATCAACCCAACAAACCCCTCCATCAGCTTCCTCATCCCCAACCCAACTAGCCGCACCATCAACTTCCTCATGAAACCAACAAACCGCACCATCAGCTTCCTCATCATCAACCCAACAAACCGCACCATCAGCTTCCTCATCACCAACCCAACAAACCGCACCATCAGCTTCCTCATCAACACAACAAACCGCACCATCAGCTTCTTCACCAACCCAACAAACTGCACCATCAGCTTCCTCATCAAGCCAACAAACCGCACCATCAGCTTCCTCATCATCAACCCAACAAACCCCACCATCAGCTCCTTAACATCAACTCAACAAACCGCACCATCAGCTTCCTCATCATCAACCGAAAAAACCCCATCAACTTCATCATCAACCCAACAAACCGCACCATCAGATTCCTCATCATCAACCCAACAAACCGCACCATCAGCTTCCTCATCATCAACCCAACAAACCGCACCATCAGCTTCCTCATCACCAACCAAACAAGCTGCACCATCAGCTTCCTCATGAAACCAACAAGCCACACCATCAGCTTCCTCATCAACCCAACAAACCGCACCATCAGCTTCCTCATCAACCCAACAAACCGCACCATCAACTTCCTCATCATCAACCCAACAAACCCCACCATCAGCTTCCTTATCGTTAACCCAACAAACTGCACCATCAGCTTCCTCATCATCAACCCAACAAACCACACCATCAGCTTCCTCATCAACCCAACAAACCGCACCATCAGCTTCCTCATCATTAACCCAACATACCGCACCATCAGCTGCCTCATCATCAACCCAACAAACCGCACCATCAGCTTCCTCATCATCAACCCAACAAACCGCACCATCAGCTTCCTCATCATCAACCCAACAAACCGCACCATCAGCTTCCTCATCAACCCAACAAACCGCACCATCAGCTTCCTCATCATCAACACAACAAACCGCACCATCAGCTTCCTCATCATCAACCCAACAAACTGCACCATCAGCTTCCTCATCAACACAACAAACCGCACCATCAGCTTCTTCATCAACCCAACAAACTGCACCATCAGCTTCCTCATCAAGCCAAAAACCGCACCATCAGCTTCCTCATCATCAACCCAACAAACCCCACCATCAGCTCCTTATCATCAACCCAACAAGCCGCACCATCAGCTTCCTCATCATCAACCCAAAAAACCCCACCATCAGCTTGATCATCAACCCAACAAACCACACCATCAGATTCCTCATCATCAACCCAACAAACCGCACCATCAGCTTCCTCATCATCAACCCAACAGACTGCACAATCAGCTTCCTCATCACCAACCCAAAAAGCTGCACCAGCAGCTTCCTCATGAAACCAACAAACCGCACCATCAGCTTCCTCATCAACCCAACAAACTGCACCATCAGCTTCCTCATCATCAGCCCAACAAACCCCACCAACTGCTTCCTTATTGTTAACCCAACCAACCACAACATCAACTTCCTCATCATCAACCCAACAAACTGCACCATCAGCTTCCTCATCAACACAACAAACCGCACCAGCAGCTTCCTCATCAACCCAACAAACTGCACCATCAGCTTCCTCATCAACCCAAGAAACTGCACCATCAGCTTCTTCATCATCAACCCAACATACCACACCATCAGCTTCCTCATCATCAACCCAACAAACCACACCATCAGCTTCCTCATCATCAACCCAACAAACCGTACCATCAGCTTCCTCATCATCAACCCAACAAACCGCACCATCAGCTTCCTCATCATCAACCCAAAAAACCGCACCATCAGCTTCCTCATCATCAACCCAACAAACCGCACCATCAGCTTCCTCATCAAACCAACAAACCGCACCATCAGCTTCCTCATCATCAACCCAACAAACTGCACCATCAGCTTCCTCATCAATACAACAAACCGCACCATCAGCTTCTTCATCAACACAACAAACTGCACCATCAGCTTCCTCATCAACCCAACAAACCGTACCATCAGCTTCCTCATCTTCATCCCAACAAACCTCACCATCAGCATCCTCATCATCAACCCAACAAACCCCACCATCAGCTTCCTTATCATCAACCCAACAAACCGCACCATCAGCTTCCTCATCAACCCAACAAACCGCATCATCAGCTTCCTCCTCATCAACCCAACAAACCCCACCATCAATATCCTTATCATCAACCCAACAAACCGCACCATCAGCTTCCTCATCAACCCAGCAAACCGCACCATCAGCTTCCTCATCAACCGAACAAACTACACCATCAGCTTCCTCATCATCAACCCAACAAACCTCACCATCAGCTTCCTCATCATCAACCCAAAAAACCGCACCATGAGCTTCCTCATCAACCCAACAAACCGCATCATCAGCTTCCCATCAACCCAACAAACCGCACCATCAGCTTCCTCATCAACCCAACAAACCGCACCATCAGCTTCCTCATCATCAACCCAACAAACTGCACCATCAGCTTCCTCATCAACACAAAAAACCGCACCATCAGCTTCTTCATCAACCCAACAAACAGCACCATCAGCTTCCTCACCAAGCCAACAAACCACACCATCAGCTTCCTCATCATCAACCCAACAAACCCCACAATCAGCTCCTTATCATCAACCCAACAACCCGCACCATCAGCTTCCTCATCATCAACCCAAAAAGCCTCAGCATCAGCTTCATCATCAACCCAAGAAACCGCACCATCAGATTCCTCATCATCAACCCAAAAAACCGAACCATCAGCTTCCTCATCATCAACCCAACAGACCGCACCATCAGCTTCCTCATCACCAACCAAACAAACCGCACCATCAGCTTCCTCATCAACCCAACAAACCGCACCATCAGCTTCCTCATCATCAACCCAACAAACCCCACCATCAGCTCCTTATCATCAACCCAACAAACCGCACCATCAGCTTCCTCACCATCAACCCAAAAAACCCCACCATCAGCTTCATCATCAACCCAACAAACCCCACCATCAGCTTGCTTATCGTTAACCCAACAAACTGCACCATCAGCTTCCTCATCATCCACCCAACAAACCGCACCATCAGCTGCCTCATCAACAGAACAAACCGCACCATCAGCCTCCTCATCATCAACCCAACAAACCTCATCAGCTTCCTCATCAACCCAACAAACCGCACCATCAGCTTCCCCATCATTAACCCAACATACCGCACCATCAGCTTCCTCCTCAACCCAACTGACCGCAACATCAACTTCGTTATCATCAACCCAACAAACTGCACCATCAGCTTCCTCATCAACACAACAAACCACACCAGCAGCTTCCTCATCAACCCAACAAACTGCACCATCAGTTTCCTCATCAACCCAAGAAACTGCACCATCAGCTTCTTCATCATAAACCCAACATACCACACCATCAGCTTCCTCATCATCAACCCAAGAAACCACACCATCAGCTTCCTCATCATCAACCCAACAAACCGTACCATCAGCTTCGTCATCATCAACCCAACAAACCGCACCATCAGCTTCCTCTTCATCAACCAAAAAACCGCACCATCAGCTTCCACATCATCAACCCAACAAACCGCACCATCAGCTTCCTCATCAACCCAACTAACCGCACCATCAGCTTCCTCATCATCATCCCAATAACCCGCACCATCAGCTTCCTCATCAAACCAACAAACCGCACCATCAGCTTCCTCATCATCAACCCAACAAACTGTACCATCAGCTTCCTCATCAATACAATAAACTGCACCCTCAGCTTCCTCATCAACCCAACAAACCATACCATCAGCTTGCTCATCTTCAACCCAACAAACCTCACCATCAGCATCCTCATCATCAACCCAACAAACCCCACCATCAGCTTCCTTAGCATCAACCCAACAAACCGCACCATCAGCTTCCTCATCAACTCAACAAACCGAATCATCAGCTTCCTCATCATGAACCCAACAAACCCCACCATCAGTATCCTTATCATCAACCCAACAAACCGCACCATCAGCTTCCTCATCAAGCCAGCAAACCGCACCATCAGCTTCCTCATCAACTTGACTAATCTATTGGAATTTTTTGAGGGAGTAACTGGTAGAATAGATGGGGGAGAGCCAGTAGATGTGGTGTACCTGGACTTCCAAAAGGCCTTCGATAAGGTCCCACATAAAAGATTAGCATGGAAAATTGAGGCTCATGGGATAAAGGGGAAAGTTTTGGCGTGGATAGGGAACTGGCTGTCAGATAGAAAACAGAGAGTTGGAATAAACGGCTCATTTTCTGAATGGCAGGCAGTAACAAGTGGGGTACCACAGGGATCTGTCCTGGGCCCCCAGCTGTTCACAATTTACATTAATGACCTGGATCAGGGAGTCGGATGCAGCATTTCCAAATTTGCAGACGACACTAAACTAGGAGGGGGGGTGGGCTCAGAGGAAGAGACCAGGAAGCTCCAGAGCGATTTGGACAGACTGGGCGATTGGGCGGATAAATGGCAGATGCACTATAATGTGGACAAGTGCGAAGTTATCCACCTTGGGTGCAGGAACGGGAGGGCAAATTATTATTTAAATGGCAATAGATTGGGAGAGGGGGAAGTACAGAGAGACCTGGGTGTTCTTGTACACCAGTCACTGAAGGCGAGCATGCAGGTGCAACAGGCGGTCAAGAAGGCAAACGGTATGCTGGCCTTCATAGCAAAAGGGTTAGAATACAGGAACAGGGATACCTTGCTGCAGCTGTACAGGGCACTGGTGAGACCACACCTCGAGTACTGTGTACAGTTTTGGTCGCCTCATCTGAGGAAGGATGTTCTTGCCATGGAGGGGGTGCAGCGGCGATTCACCAGGCTGATACCAGGAATGGCGGGAATGACCTATGAGGAGAGACTATGTAGTTTAGGGATGTACACACTGGAGTTTAGAAGATTGAGAGGGGACCTCATAGAAGTGTATAAAATTCTGACAGGTCTAGACAGACTGGATGCAGAAGGAATGTTTCCCTTGGCGGGTGAGAACAGAACTAGAGGACATAATTTAAGGATAAGGGCTAAACCATTTAGGACAGAGATGAGGGGGAATTTCTTCACTCAGAGAGTGGTGAACCTGTGGAACTCATTGCCACAGAGGGCAGTGTACGCCAGCTCATTAAATATATTTAAGAGGGAATTAGATATATTTCTACGGGCAAAAGGGGTTAAGGGTTACGGAGAGAAGGCGGGGACGGGATACTGAATTAAAGGATCAGCCATGATCTCATCGAATGGCGGAGCAGGCACGAAGGGCCGAATGGCCTACTCCTGCTCCTATCTTCTATGTAACCCAACAAACTGCACCATCAGCTTCCTCATCAAGCCAAAAACCGCACCATCAGCTTCCTCATCATCAACCCAACAAACCCCACCATCAGCTCCTTATCATCAACCCAACAAGCCGCACCATCAGCTTCCTCATCATCAACCTAAAAAACCCCACCATCAGCTTGATCATCAACCGAACAAACCACACCATCAGATTCCTCATCATCAACCCAACAAACCGCACCATCAGCTTCCTCATCATCAACCCAACAGACCGCACAATCAGCTTCCTCATCACCAACCCAACAAGCTGCACCAGCAGCTTCCTCATGAAACCAACAAACCGCACCATCAGCTTCCTCATCAACCCAACAAACTGCACCAACAGCTTCCTCATCATCAACCCAACAAACCCCACCAACAGCTTCCTTATTGTTAACCCAACTAACCGCAACATCAACTTCCTCATCATCAACCCAACAAACTGCACCATCAGCTTCCTCATCAACACAACAAACCGCACCAGCAGCTTCCTCATCAACCCAACAAACTGCACCATCAGTTTCCTCATCAACCCAAGAAACTGCACCATCAGCTTCTTCATCATCAACCCAACATACCACACCATCAGCTTCCTCATCATCAACCCAACAAACCACACCATCAGCTTACTCATCATCAACCCAACAAACCGTACCATCAGCTTCCTCATCATCAACCCAACAAACCGCACCATCAGCTTCCTCATCATCAACCCAAAAAACCGCACCATCAGCTTCCTCATCATCAACCCAACAAACCGCACCATCAGCTTCCTCATCAAACCAACAAACCGCACCATCAGCTTCCTCATCATCAACCCAACAAACTGCACCATCAGCTTCCTCATCAATACAACAAACCGCACCATCAGCTTCTTCATCAACACAACAAACTGCACCATCAGCTTCCTCATCAACCCAACAAACCGTACCATCAGCTGCCTCATCTTCATCCCAACAAACCTCACCATCAGCATCCTCATCATCAACCCAACAAACCCCACCATCAGCTTCCTTATCATCAACCCAACAAACCGCACCATCAGCTTCCTCATCAACCCAACAAACCGCATCATCAGCTTCCTCCTCATCAACCCAACAAACCCCACCATCAATATCCTTATCATCAACCCAACAAACCGCACCATCAGCTTCCTCATCAACCCAGCAAACCGCACCATCAGCTTCCTCATCAACCGAACAAACTACACCATCAGCTTCCTCATCATCAACCCAACAAACCTCACCATCAGCTTCCTCATCATCAACCCAAAAAACCACACCATGAGCTTCCTCATCAACCCAACAAACCGCATCATCAGCTTCCTCATCAACCCAACAAACTGCACCATCAGCTTCCTCATCAACCCAACAAACCGCACCATCAGCTTCCTCATCATCAACCCAACAAACCGCACCATCAGCTTCCTCATCAACCCAGCAAACCACACCATCAGCTTCCTCACCAAGCCAACAAACCACACCATCAGCTTCCTCATCATCAACCCAACAAACCCCACAATCAGCTCCTTATCATCAACCCAACAAACCGCACCATCAGCCTCCTCATCATCAACCCAACAAACCCCACCATCAGCTCCTTATCATCAACACAACAAACCGCACCATCAGCTTCCTCATCATCAACCCAACAAACCCCACAATCAGCTTGCTTATCGTTAACCCAACAAACTGCACCATCAGCTTCCTCATCTTCAACCCAACAAACCTCACCATCAGCATCCTCATCATCAACCCAAGAAACCCCACCATCAGCTTCGTTAGCATCAACCCAACAAACCGCACCATCAGCTTCCTCATCAACTCAACAAACCGAATCATCAGCTTCCTCATCATGAACACAACAAACCCCACCATCAGTATCCTTATCATCAACCCAACAAACCGCACCATCAGCTTCCTCATCAACCCAGCAAACCGCACCATCAGCTTCCTCATCAACCGAACAAACTACACCATCAGCTTCCTCATCAGCAACCCAACAAACCTCACCATCAGCTCCCTCATCATCAACCCAAAAAACCGCACCATCAGTTTCCTCATCAACCCAACAAACCGCATCATCAGCTTCCTGATCAACCCAACAAACCGCACCATGAGCTTACTCATCAACCCAACAAACCACACCATCAGCTTCCTCATCAGTTACCCAACAAACCTCACCATCAGCTTCCTCATAATCAACCCAACAAACCGCACCATCACCTTCCTCATGAACCCAACCAACCGCACCATCAGCTTCCTCATCATTAACCCAACAAACCGCACCATCAGCTTTCTCATTAACCCAACAAACCGCACCATCAGCTTCCTCATCATCAACCCAACAAACTGCACCATCAGCTTCCTCATCAACCCAACAAACTGCACCATCAGCATCCTCATCATCAACCCAACAAACCCCACCGTCAGCTTCCTTATCATCAACCCAACAAACCGCATCATCAGCTTCCTCATCAACTCAACAAACCGCACCATCAGCTTCCTCATCATCAACCCAAAAAACCGCACCATCAGCTTCCTCATCATCAACCCAACCAACCGCACCATCAGCTTCCACATCAACCCAACTAACCGCACCATCAGCTTCCTCAACACCATCCCAATAAACCGCACCATCAGCTTCCTCATCAAACCAACAAACCGCACCATCAGCTTCCTCATCATCAACCCAACAAACTGCACCATCAGCTTCCTCATCAATACAACAAACCGTACCATCAGCCTCTTCATCAACACAACAAACTGCACCATCAGCTTCGTCATCAACCCAACAAACCATACCATCAGCTTCCTCATCTTCAACCCAACAAACCTCATTATCAGCATCCTCATCATCAACCCAACAAACCCCACCATCAGCTTCCTTATCATCAACCCAACAAACCGCACCATCAGCTTCCTCATCAACTCAACAAACTGAATCATCAGCTTCCTCATCATCAACCCAACAAACCCCACCATCAGTATCCTTATCATCAACCCAACAAACCGCACCATCAGCTTCCTCATCAACCCAGCAAACTGCACCATCAGCTTCCTCATCAACCGAACAAACTACACCATCAGCTTCCTCATCATCAACCCAACAGACCTCACCATCAGCTTCCTCATCATCAACACAAAAAACCGCACCATCAGCTTCCTCATCAACCCAACAAACCGCATCATCAGCTTCCTGATCAACCCAACAAACCGCACCATCAGCTTCCTCATCAACCTAACAAACCACACCATCAGCTTCCTCATCAGTAACCCAACAAACCTCACCATCAGCTTCCTCATCATCAACCCAGCAAACCGCACCATCACCTTCCTCATCAACCCAAACAACCGCACCATCAGCTTCCTCATCAGTAACCCAACAAACCACACCATCAGCTTCCTCATTAACCCAACAAACCGCACCATCAGCTTCCTCATCATCAACCCAACAAACCGTACCATCAGCTTCCTCATCATCAACCCAACAAACCGCACCAACAGCTTCCTCATCATCAACCCAAAAAACCGCACCATCAGCTTCCACATCATCAACCCAACAAACCGCACCATAAGCTTCCTCATCAACCCAACTAACTGCACCATCAGCTTCCTCATCATCATCCCAATAAACCGCACCATCAGCTTCCTCATCAAACCAACAAACCGCACCATCAGCTTCCTCATCATCAACCCAACAAACTGCACCATTAGCTTCCTCATCAATACAACAAACTGCACCTCAGCTTCCTCATCAACCCAACAAACCATACCATCAGCTTCCTCATCTTCAACCCAACAAACCTCACCATCAGCATCCTCATCATCAACCCAACAAACCCGACCATCAGCTTCCTTATCATCAACCCAACAAACCGCACCATCAGCTTCCTCATCAACTCAACAAACCGAATCATCAGCTTCCTCATCATGAACCAACAAACCCCACCATCAGTATCCTTATCATCAACCCAACAAACCGCACCATTAGCTTCCTCATCAACCCAGCAAACCGCACCATCAGCTTCCTCATCAACCGAACAAACTACACCATCAGCTTCCTCATCATCAACCCAACAAACCTCACCATCAGCTCCCTCATCATCAACCCAAATAACCGCACCATCAGTTTCCTCATCAACCCAACAAACCGCACCATGAGCTTACTCATCAACCCAACAAACCACACCATCAGCTTCCTCATCATCAACCCAACAAACTGCACCATCACCTTCCTCATGAACCCAAACAACCGCACCATCAGCTTCCTCATCATTAACCCAACAAACCACACCATCAGCTTCCTCATGAACCCAACAAACTGCACCATCAGCATCCTCATCATCAACCCTACAAACCCCACCATCAGCTTCCTGATCATCAACCCAACAAACCGCATCATCAGCTTCCTCATCAACTCAACAAACCGAATCATCAGCTTCCTCATCAAGAACCCAACAAACCCCACCATCAGTATCCTGATCATCAACCCAATAAACCGCACCATCAGCTTCCTCATCAACCCAGCAAACCGCACCATCAGCTTCCTCATCATCAACCCAACAAACCGCACCATCAGCATCCTCATCAACCCAACTAACCGCACCATCAGCTTCCTCATCATCATCCCAATAAACCGCACCATCAGCTTCCTCATCAAACCAACAAACCGCACCATCAGCTTCCTCATCATCAACCCAACAAACTGCACCTTCAGCTTCCTCATCAATACAACAAACCGTACCATCAGCTTCTTCATCAACACAACAAACTGCACCATCAGCTTCCTCAGCAACCCAACAAACCATACCATCAGCTTCCTAATCTTCAACCCAACAAACCTCACCATCAGCATCCTCATCATCAACCCAACAAACCCCACCATCAGCTTCCTTATCATCAACCCAACAAACCGCACCATCAGCTTCCTCATCAACTCAACAAACCGAATCATCAGCTTCCTCTTCATCAACCCAACAAACCCCACCATCAGTATCCTTATCATCAACCCAACAAACCGCACCATCAGCTTCCTCATCAACCCAGCAAACTGCACCATCAGCTTCCTCATCAACCGAACAAACTACACCATCAGCTTCCTCATCATCAACCCAACAAACCGCACCATCAGCTTCCTCATCATCAACCCAAAAAACCGCACCATCAGCTTCCTCATCAACCCAACAAACCGCATCATCAGCTTCCTGATCAACCCAACAAACCACACCATCAGCTTCCTCATCAGTAACCCAACAAACCTCACCATCAGCTTCCTCATCATCAACCCAGCAAACCGCACCGTCACCTTCCTCATCAACCCAAACAACCGCACCATCAGCTTCCTCATCATTAACCCAACAAACCACACCATCAGCTTCCTCATTAACCCAACAAACCACACCATCAGCTTCCTCATCATCAACCCAACAAACTGCACCATCAGCTTCCTCATCAACACAACAAACCGCACCATCAGCTTCCTCATCAACCCAACAAACTGCACCATCAGCATCCTCATCATCAACCCAACAAACCCCACCATCAGCTTCCTTATCATCAACCCAACAAACTGCACCATCAGCTTCCTCATCAATACAACAAACCGTACCATCAGCCTCTTCATCAACACAACAAACTGCACCATCAGCTTCGTCATCAACCCAACAAACCATACCATCAGCTTCCTCATCTTCAACCCAACAAACCTCACTAGCAGCATCCTCATCATCAACCCAACAAACCCCACCATCAGCTTCCTTATCATCAACCCAACAAACCGCACCATCAGCTTCCTCATCAACTCAACAAACTGAATCATCAGCTTCCTCATCATCAACCCAACAAACCCCACCATCAGTATCCTTATCATCAACCCAACAAACCGCACCATCAGCTTCCTCATCAACCCAGCAAACTGCACCATCAGCTTCCTCATCAACCGAACAAACTACACCATCAGCTTCCTCATCATCAACCCAACAGACCTCACCATCAGCTTCCTCATCATCAACACAAAAAACCGCACCATCAGCTTCCTCATCAACCCAACAAACCGCATCATCAGCTTCCTGATCAACCCAACAAACCGCACCATCAGCTTCCTCATCAACCTAACAAACCACACCATCAGCTTCCTCATCAGTAACCCAACAAACCTCACCATCAGCTTCCTCATCATCAACCCAGCAAACCGCACCATCACCTTCCTCATCAACCCAAACAACCGCACCATCAGCTTCCTCATCAGTAACCCAACAAACCACACCATCAGCTTCCTCATTAACCCAACAAACCGCACCATCAGCTTCCTCATCATCAACCCAACAAACCGTACCATCAGCTTCCTCATCATCAACCCAACAAACCGCACCAACAGCTTCCTCATCATCAACCCAAAAAACCGCACCATCAGCTTCCACATCATCAACCCAACAAACCGCACCATAAGCGTCCTCATCAACCCAACTAACTGCACCATCAGCTTCCTCATCATCATCCCAATAAACCGCACCATCAGCTTCCTCATCAAACCAACAAACCGCACCATCAGCTTCCTCATCATCAACCCAACAAACTGCACCATTAGCTTCCTCATCAATACAACAAACTGCACCTCAGCTTCCTCATCAACCCAACAAACCATACCATCAGCTTCCTCATCTTCAACCCAACAAACCTCACCATCAGCATCCTCATCATCAACCCAACAAACCCGACCATCAGCTTCCTTATCATCAACCCAACAAACCGCACCATCAGCTTCCTCATCAACTCAACAAACCGAATCATCAGCTTCCTCATCATGAACCAACAAACCCCACCATCAGTATCCTTATCATCAACCCAACAAACCGCACCATCAGCTTCCTCATCAACCCAGCAAACCGCACCATCAGCTTCCTCATCAACCGAACAAACTACACCATCAGCTTCCTCATCATCAACCCAACAAACCTCACCATCTGCTCCCTCATCATCAACCCAAAAAACCGCACCATCAGTTTCCTCATCAACCCAACAAACCGCACCATGAGCTTACTCATCAACCCAACAAACCACACCATCAGCTTCCTCATCATCAACCCAACAAACTGCACCATCACCTTCCTCATGAACCCAAACAACCGCACCATCAGCTTCCTCATCATTAACCCAACAAACCACAGCATCAGCTTCCTCATTAACCCAACAAACCGCACCATCAGCTTCCTCATCATCAACCCAACAAACTGCACCATCAGCTTCCTCATCAACACAACAAACCGCACCATCAGCTTCCTCATGAACCCAACAAACTGCACCATCAGCATCCTCATCATCAACCCTACAAACCCCACCATCAGCTTCCTTATCATCAACCCAACAAACCGCATCATCAGCTTCCTCATCAACTCAACAAACCGAATCATCAGCTTCCTCATCAAGAACCCAACAAACCCCACCATCAGTATCCTGATCATCAACCCAATAAACCGCACCATCAGCTTCCTCATCAACCCAGCAAACCGCACCATCAGCTTCCTCATCATCAACCCAACAAACCGCACCATCAGCTTCCTCATCAACCCAACTAACCGCACCATCAGCTTCCTCATCATCATCCCAATAAACCGCACCATCAGCTTCCTCATCAAACCAACAAACCGCACCATCAGCTTCCTCATCATCAACCCAACAAACTGCACCTTCAGCTTCCTCATCAATACAAAAAACCGTACCATCAGCTTCTTCATCAACACAACAAACTGCACCATCAGCTTCCTCAGCAACCCAACAAACCATACCATCAGCTTCCTAATCTTCAACCCAACAAACCTCACCATCAGCATCCTCATCATCAACCCAACAAACCCCACCATCAGCTTCCTTATCATCAACCCAACAAACCGCACCATCAGCTTCCTCATCAACTCAACAAACCGAATCATCAGCTTCCTCTTCATCAACCCAACAAACCCCACCATCAGTATCCTTATCATCAACCCAACAAACCGCACCATCAGCTTCCTCATCAACCCAGCAAACTGCACCATCAGCTTCCTCATCAACCGAACAAACTACACCATCAGCTTCCTCATCATCAACCCAACAAACCGCACCATCAGCTTCCTCATCATCAACCCAAAAAACCGCACCATCAGCTTCCTCATCAACCCAACAAACCGCATCATCAGCTTCCTGATCAACCCAACAAACCGCACCATCAGCTTCCTCATCAACCTAACAAACCACACCATCAGCTTCCTCATCAGTAACCCAACAAACCTCACCTTCAGCTTCCTCATCATCAACCCAGCAAACCGCACCGTCACCTTCCTCATCAACCCAAACAACCGCACCATCAGCTTCCTCATCATTTACCCAACAAACCACACCATCAGCTTCCTCATTAACCCAACAGACCACACCATCAGCTTCCTCATCATCAACCCAACAAACTGCACCATCAGCTTCCTCATCAACACAACAAACCGCACCATCAGCTTCCTCATCAACTCAACAAACCGAATCATCAGCTTCCTCATCATCAACCCAACAAACCCCACCGTCAGTATCCTTATCGTCAACCCAATAAACCGCACCATCAGCTTCCTCATCAACTCAACAAACCGCACCATCAGCTTCCTCATCATCAACCGAAAAAACCCCATCACCTTCATCATCAACCCAACAAACCGCACCATCAGATTCCTCATCATCAACCCAACAAACCGCACCATCAGCTTCCTCATCATCAACCCAACAAACCGCACCATCAGCTTCCTCATCACCAACCAAACAAGCTGCACCATCAGCTTCCTCATGAAACCAAGAAGCCACACCATCAGCTTCCTCATCAACCCAACAAACCGCACCATCAGCTTCCTCATCATCAACCCAACAAACCCCACCATCAGCTTCCTTATCGTTAACCCAACAAACTGCACCATCAGCTTCCTCATCATCAACCCAACAAACCACACCATCAGCTTCCTCATCATCCCAACAAACCGCACCATCAGCTTCCTCATCATTAACCCAACATACCGCACCATCAGCTGCCTCATCATCAACCCAACAAACCGCACCATCAGCTTCCTCATCATCAACCCAACAAACCGCACCATCAGCTTCCTCATCATCAACCCAACAAACCGCACCATCAGCTTCCTCATCAACCCAACAAGCCGCACCATCAGCTTCTTCATCAACCCAACAAACTGCACCATCAGCTTCCTCATCAACCCAACAAACCGCACCATCAGCTTCCTCATCATCAACCCAACAAACGCCACCATCAGCTTCCTTATCGTTAACCCAACAAACTGCACCATCAGCTTCCTCATCATCAACCCAACAAACCACACCATCAGCTTCCTCATCAACCCAACAAACCGCACCATCAGCTTCCTCATCATTAACCCAACATACCGCAGCATCAGCTGCCTCATCATCAACCCAACAAACCGCACCATCAGCTTCCTCATCATCAACCCAACAAACTGCACCATCAGCTTCCTCATCAACACAACAAACCGCACCATCAGCTTCCTCATCAACCCAACAAACTGCACCATCAGCATCCTCATCATCAACCCAACAAACCCCACCATCAGCTTCCTTATCATCAACCCAACAAACCGCACCATCAGCTTCCTCATCAACTCAACAAACCGAATCATCAGCTTCCTCATCATCAACCCAACAAACCCCACTGTCAGTATCCTTATCGTCAACCCAATAAACCGCACCATCAGCTTCCTCATCAACTCAACAAACCGCACCATCAGCTCCCTCATCATCAACCGAAAAAACCCCATCACCTTCATCATCAACCCAACAAACCGCACCATCAGATTCCTCATCATCAACCCAACAAACCGCACCATCAGCTTCCTCATCATCAACCCAACAAACCGCACCATCAGCTTCCTCATCACCAACCAAACAAGCTGCACCATCAGCTTCCTCATGAAACCAAGAAGCCACACCATCAGCTTCCTCATCAACCCAACAAACCGCACCATCAGCTTCCTCATCATCAACCCAACAAACCCCACCATCAGCTTCCTTATCGTTAACCCAACAAACTGCACCATCAGCTTCCTCATCATCAACCCAACAAACCACACCATCAGCTTCCTCATCAACCCAACAAACCGCACCATCAGCTTCCTCATCATTAACCCAACATACCGCACCATCAGCTGCCTCATCATCAACCCAACAAACCGCACCATCAGCTTCCTCATCATCAACCCAACAAACCGCACCATCAGCTTCCTCATCATCAACCCAACAAACCGCACCATCAGCTTCCTCATCAACCCAACAAACCGCACCATCAGCTTCCTCATCATCAACACAACAAACCGCACCATCAGCTTCCTCATCATCAACCCAACAAACTGCACCATCAGCTTCCTCATCAACACAACAAGTCGCACCATCAGCTTCCTCATCAACCCAACAAACCGCACCATCAGCTTCCTCATCATCAACACAACAAACCGCACCATCAGCTTCCTCATCATCAACCCAACAAACTGCACCATCAGCATCCTCATCATCAACCCTACAAACCCCACCATCAGCTTCCTGATCATCAACCCAACAAACCGCATCATCAGCTTCCTCATCAACTCAACAAACCGAATCATCAGCTTCCTCATCAAGAACCCAACAAACCCCACCATCAGTATCCTGATCATCAACCCAATAAACCGCACCATCAGCTTCCTCATCAACCCAGCAAACCGCACCATCAGCTTCCTCATCATCAACCCAACAAACCGCACCATCAGCATCCTCATCAACCCAACTAACCGCACCATCAGCTTCCTCATCATCATCCCAATAAACCGCACCATCAGCTTCCTCATCAAACCAACAAACCGCACCATCAGCTTCCTCATCATCAACCCAACAAACTGCACCTTCAGCTTCCTCATCAATACAACAAACCGTACCATCAGCTTCTTCATCAACACAACAAACTGCACCATCAGCTTCCTCAGCAACCCAACAAACCATACCATCAGCTTCCTAATCTTCAACCCAACAAACCTCACCATCAGCATCCTCATCATCAACCCAACAAACCCCACCATCAGCTTCCTTATCATCAACCCAACAAACCGCACCATCAGCTTCCTCATCAACTCAACAAACCGAATCATCAGCTTCCTCTTCATCAACCCAACAAACCCCACCATCAGTATCCTTATCATCAACCCAACAAACCGCACCATCAGCTTCCTCATCAACCCAGCAAACTGCACCATCAGCTTCCTCATCAACCGAACAAACTACACCATCAGCTTCCTCATCATCAACCCAACAAACCGCACCATCAGCTTCCTCATCATCAACCCAAAAAACCGCACCATCAGCTTCCTCATCAACCCAACAAACCGCATCATCAGCTTCCTGATCAACCCAACAAACCACACCATCAGCTTCCTCATCAGTAACCCAACAAACCTCACCATCAGCTTCCTCATCATCAACCCAGCAAACCGCACCGTCACCTTCCTCATCAACCCAAACAACCGCACCATCAGCTTCCTCATCATTAACCCAACAAACCACACCATCAGCTTCCTCATTAACCCAACAAACCACACCATCAGCTTCCTCATCATCAACCCAACAAACTGCACCATCAGCTTCCTCATCAACACAACAAACCGCACCATCAGCTTCCTCATCAACCCAACAAACTGCACCATCAGCATCCTCATCATCAACCCAACAAACCCCACCATCAGCTTCCTTATCATCAACCCAACAAACTGCACCATCAGCTTCCTCATCAATACAACAAACCGTACCATCAGCCTCTTCATCAACACAACAAACTGCACCATCAGCTTCGTCATCAACCCAACAAACCATACCATCAGCTTCCTCATCTTCAACCCAACAAACCTCACTAGCAGCATCCTCATCATCAACCCAACAAACCCCACCATCAGCTTCCTTATCATCAACCCAACAAACCGCACCATCAGCTTCCTCATCAACTCAACAAACTGAATCATCAGCTTCCTCATCATCAACCCAACAAACCCCACCATCAGTATCCTTATCATCAACCCAACAAACCGCACCATCAGCTTCCTCATCAACCCAGCAAACTGCACCATCAGCTTCCTCATCAACCGAACAAACTACACCATCAGCTTCCTCATCATCAACCCAACAGACCTCACCATCAGCTTCCTCATCATCAACACAAAAAACCGCACCATCAGCTTCCTCATCAACCCAACAAACCGCATCATCAGCTTCCTGATCAACCCAACAAACCGCACCATCAGCTTCCTCATCAACCTAACAAACCACACCATCAGCTTCCTCATCAGTAACCCAACAAACCTCACCATCAGCTTCCTCATCATCAACCCAGCAAACCGCACCATCACCTTCCTCATCAACCCAAACAACCGCACCATCAGCTTCCTCATCAGTAACCCAACAAACCACACCATCAGCTTCCTCATTAACCCAACAAACCGCACCATCAGCTTCCTCATCATCAACCCAACAAACCGTACCATCAGCTTCCTCATCATCAACCCAACAAACCGCACCAACAGCTTCCTCATCATCAACCCAAAAAACCGCACCATCAGCTTCCACATCATCAACCCAACAAACCGCACCATAAGCGTCCTCATCAACCCAACTAACTGCACCATCAGCTTCCTCATCATCATCCCAATAAACCGCACCATCAGCTTCCTCATCAAACCAACAAACCGCACCATCAGCTTCCTCATCATCAACCCAACAAACTGCACCATTAGCTTCCTCATCAATACAACAAACTGCACCTCAGCTTCCTCATCAACCCAACAAACCATACCATCAGCTTCCTCATCTTCAACCCAACAAACCTCACCATCAGCATCCTCATCATCAACCCAACAAACCCGACCATCAGCTTCCTTATCATCAACCCAACAAACCGCACCATCAGCTTCCTCATCAACTCAACAAACCGAATCATCAGCTTCCTCATCATGAACCAACAAACCCCACCATCAGTATCCTTATCATCAACCCAACAAACCGCACCATCAGCTTCCTCATCAACCCAGCAAACCGCACCATCAGCTTCCTCATCAACCGAACAAACTACACCATCAGCTTCCTCATCATCAACCCAACAAACCTCACCATCTGCTCCCTCATCATCAACCCAAAAAACCGCACCATCAGTTTCCTCATCAACCCAACAAACCGCACCATGAGCTTACTCATCAACCCAACAAACCACACCATCAGCTTCCTCATCATCAACCCAACAAACTGCACCATCACCTTCCTCATGAACCCAAACAACCGCACCATCAGCTTCCTCATCATTAACCCAACAAACCACAGCATCAGCTTCCTCATTAACCCAACAAACCGCACCATCAGCTTCCTCATCATCAACCCAACAAACTGCACCATCAGCTTCCTCATCAACACAACAAACCGCACCATCAGCTTCCTCATGAACCCAACAAACTGCACCATCAGCATCCTCATCATCAACCCTACAAACCCCACCATCAGCTTCCTTATCATCAACCCAACAAACCGCATCATCAGCTTCCTCATCAACTCAACAAACCGAATCATCAGCTTCCTCATCAAGAACCCAACAAACCCCACCATCAGTATCCTGATCATCAACCCAATAAACCGCACCATCAGCTTCCTCATCAACCCAGCAAACCGCACCATCAGCTTCCTCATCATCAACCCAACAAACCGCACCATCAGCTTCCTCATCAACCCAACTAACCGCACCATCAGCTTCCTCATCATCATCCCAATAAACCGCACCATCAGCTTCCTCATCAAACCAACAAACCGCACCATCAGCTTCCTCATCATCAACCCAACAAACTGCACCTTCAGCTTCCTCATCAATACAAAAAACCGTACCATCAGCTTCTTCATCAACACAACAAACTGCACCATCAGCTTCCTCAGCAACCCAACAAACCATACCATCAGCTTCCTAATCTTCAACCCAACAAACCTCACCATCAGCATCCTCATCATCAACCCAACAAACCCCACCATCAGCTTCCTTATCATCAACCCAACAAACCGCACCATCAGCTTCCTCATCAACTCAACAAACCGAATCATCAGCTTCCTCTTCATCAACCCAACAAACCCCACCATCAGTATCCTTATCATCAACCCAACAAACCGCACCATCAGCTTCCTCATCAACCCAGCAAACTGCACCATCAGCTTCCTCATCAACCGAACAAACTACACCATCAGCTTCCTCATCATCAACCCAACAAACCGCACCATCAGCTTCCTCATCATCAACCCAAAAAACCGCACCATCAGCTTCCTCATCAACCCAACAAACCGCATCATCAGCTTCCTGATCAACCCAACAAACCGCACCATCAGCTTCCTCATCAACCTAACAAACCACACCATCAGCTTCCTCATCAGTAACCCAACAAACCTCACCTTCAGCTTCCTCATCATCAACCCAGCAAACCGCACCGTCACCTTCCTCATCAACCCAAACAACCGCACCATCAGCTTCCTCATCATTTACCCAACAAACCACACCATCAGCTTCCTCATTAACCCAACAGACCACACCATCAGCTTCCTCATCATCAACCCAACAAACTGCACCATCAGCTTCCTCATCAACACAACAAACCGCACCATCAGCTTCCTCATCAACTCAACAAACCGAATCATCAGCTTCCTCATCATCAACCCAACAAACCCCACCGTCAGTATCCTTATCGTCAACCCAATAAACCGCACCATCAGCTTCCTCATCAACTCAACAAACCGCACCATCAGCTTCCTCATCATCAACCGAAAAAACCCCATCACCTTCATCATCAACCCAACAAACCGCACCATCAGATTCCTCATCATCAACCCAACAAACCGCACCATCAGCTTCCTCATCATCAACCCAACAAACCGCACCATCAGCTTCCTCATCACCAACCAAACAAGCTGCACCATCAGCTTCCTCATGAAACCAAGAAGCCACACCATCAGCTTCCTCATCAACCCAACAAACCGCACCATCAGCTTCCTCATCATCAACCCAACAAACCCCACCATCAGCTTCCTTATCGTTAACCCAACAAACTGCACCATCAGCTTCCTCATCATCAACCCAACAAACCACACCATCAGCTTCCTCATCATCCCAACAAACCGCACCATCAGCTTCCTCATCATTAACCCAACATACCGCACCATCAGCTGCCTCATCATCAACCCAACAAACCGCACCATCAGCTTCCTCATCATCAACCCAACAAACCGCACCATCAGCTTCCTCATCATCAACCCAACAAACCGCACCATCAGCTTCCTCATCAACCCAACAAGCCGCACCATCAGCTTCTTCATCAACCCAACAAACTGCACCATCAGCTTCCTCATCAACCCAACAAACCGCACCATCAGCTTCCTCATCATCAACCCAACAAACGCCACCATCAGCTTCCTTATCATTAACCCAACAAACTGCACCATCAGCTTCCTCATCATCAACCCAACAAACCACACCATCAGCTTCCTCATCAACCCAACAAACCGCACCATCAGCTTCCTCATCATTAACCCAACATACCGCAGCATCAGCTGCCTCATCATCAACCCAACAAACCGCACCATCAGCTTCCTCATCATCAACCCAACAAACTGCACCATCAGCTTCCTCATCAACACAACAAACCGCACCATCAGCTTCCTCATCAACCCAACAAACTGCACCATCAGCATCCTCATCATCAACCCAACAAACCCCACCATCAGCTTCCTTATCATCAACCCAACAAACCGCACCATCAGCTTCCTCATCAACTCAACAAACCGAATCATCAGCTTCCTCATCATCAACCCAACAAACCCCACTGTCAGTATCCTTATCGTCAACCCAATAAACCGCACCATCAGCTTCCTCATCAACTCAACAAACCGCACCATCAGCTCCCTCATCATCAACCGAAAAAACCCCATCACCTTCATCATCAACCCAACAAACCGCACCATCAGATTCCTCATCATCAACCCAACAAACCGCACCATCAGCTTCCTCATCATCAACCCAACAAACCGCACCATCAGCTTCCTCATCACCAACCAAACAAGCTGCACCATCAGCTTCCTCATGAAACCAAGAAGCCACACCATCAGCTTCCTCATCAACCCAACAAACCGCACCATCAGCTTCCTCATCATCAACCCAACAAACCCCACCATCAGCTTCCTTATCGTTAACCCAACAAACTGCACCATCAGCTTCCTCATCATCAACCCAACAAACCACACCATCAGCTTCCTCATCAACCCAACAAACCGCACCATCAGCTTCCTCATCATTAACCCAACATACCGCACCATCAGCTGCCTCATCATCAACCCAACAAACCGCACCATCAGCTTCCTCATCATCAACCCAACAAACCGCACCATCAGCTTCCTCATCATCAACCCAACAAACCGCACCATCAGCTTCCTCATCAACCCAACAAACCGCACCATCAGCTTCCTCATCATCAACACAACAAACCGCACCATCAGCTTCCTCATCATCAACCCAACAAACTGCACCATCAGCTTCCTCATCAACACAACAAGTCGCACCATCAGCTTCTTCATCAACCCAACAAACTGCACCATCAGCTTCCTCATCAAGCCAAAAACCGCACCATCAGCTTCCTCATCATCAACCCAACAAACCCCACCATCAGCTCCTTATCATCAACCCAACAAGCCGCACCATCAGCTTCCTCATCATCAACCCAAAAAACCCCACCATCAGCTTGATCATCAACCCAACAAACCACACCATCAGATTCCTCATCATCAACCCAACAAACCGCACCATCAGCTTCCTCATCATCAACCCAACAGACCGCACAATCAGCTTCCTCATCACCAACCCAACAAGCTGCACCAGCAGCTTCCTCATGAAACCAACAAACCGCACCATCAGCTTCTTCATCAACCCAACAAACTGCACCATCAGCTTCCTCATCATCAACCCAACAAACCCCACCAACAGCTTCCTTATTGTTGACCCAACTAACCGCAACATCAACTTCCTCATCATCAACCCAACAAACTGCACCATCAGCTTCCTCATCAACACAACAAACTGCACCAGCAGCTTCCTCATCAACCCAACAAACTGCACCATCGGTTTCCTCATCAACCCAAGAAACTGCACCATCAGCTTCCTCATCATCAACCCAACAAACCACACCATCAGCTTCCTCATCATCAACCCAACAAACCGTACCATCAGCTTCCTCATCATCAACCCAACAAACCGCACCATCAGCTTCCTCATCATCAACCCAAAAAACCGCACCATCAGCTTCCTCATCATCAACCCAACAAACCGCACCATCAGCTTCCTCATCAAACCAACAAACCGCACCATCAGCTTCCTCATCATCAACCCAACAAACTGCACCATCAGCTTCCTCATCAATACAACAAACCGCACCATCAGCTTCTTCATCAACACAACAAACTGCACCATCAGCTTCCTCATCAACCCAACAAACCGTACCATCAGCTTCCTCATCTTCATCCCAACAAACCTCACCATCAGCATCCTCATCATCAACCCAACAAACCCCACCATCAGCTTCCTTATCATCAACCCAACAAACCGCACCATCAGCTTCCTCATCAACCCAACAAACCGCACCATCAGCTTCCTCCTCATCAACCCAACAAACCCCACCATCAATATCCTTATCATCAACCCAACAAACCGCACCATCAGCTTCCTCATCAACCCAGCAAACCGCACCATCAGCTTCCTCATCAACCGAACAAACTACACCATCAGCTTCCTCATCATCAACCCAACAAACCTCACCACCAGCTTCCTCATCAACCCAAAAAACCGCACCATGAGCTTCCTCATCAACCCAACAAACCGCATCATCAGCTTCCCATCAACCCAACAAACCGCACCATCAGCTTCCTCATCAACCCAACAAACCGCACCATCAGCTTCCTCATCATCAACCCAACAAACTGCACCATCAGCTTCCTCATCAACACAAAAAATCGCACCATCAGCTTCTTCATCAACGCAACAAACAGCACCATCAGCTTCCTCACCAAGCCAACAAACCACACCATCAGCTTCCTCATCATCAGCCCAATAAACCCCACCAACAGCTTCCTTATTGTTGACCCAATTAACCGCAACCTCAACTTCCTCATCATCAACCCAACAAACCGCACCAGCAGCTTCCTCATCAACCCAACAAACTGCACCATCAGTTTCCTCATCAACCCAAGAAACTGCACCATCAGCTTCTTCATCATCAACCCAACATACCACACCATCAGCTTCCTCATCATCAACCCAACAAACCACACCATCAGCTTCCTCATCATCAACCCAACAAACCGTACCATCAGCTTCCTCATCATCAACCCAACAAACCGCACCATCAGCTTCCTCATCATCAACCCAAAAAACCGCACCATCAGCTTCCTCATCATCAACCCAACAAACCGCACCATCAGCTTCCTCATCAAACCAACAAACCGCACCATCAGCTTCCTCATCATCAACCCAACAAACTGCACCATCAGCTTCCTCATCAATACAACAAACCGCACCATCAGCTTCTTCATCAACACAACAAACTGCACCATCAGCTTCCTCATCAACCCAACAAACCGTACCATCAGCTTCCTCATCTTCATCCCAACAAACCTCACCATCAGCATCCTCATCATCAACCCAACAAACCCCACCATCAGCTTCCTTATCATCAACCCAACAAACCGCACCATCAGCTTCCTCATCAACCCAACAAACCGCACCATCAGCTTCCTCCTCATCAACCCAACAAACCCCACCATCAATATCCTTATCATCAACCCAACAAACCGCACCATCAGCTTCCTCATCAACCCAGCAAACCGCACCATCAGCTTCCTCATCAACCGAACAAACTACACCATCAGCTTCCTCATCATCAACCCAACAAACCTCACCACCAGCTTCCTCATCAACCCAAAAAACCGCACCATGAGCTTCCTCATCAACCCAACAAACCGCATCATCAGCTGCCCATCAACCCAACAAACCGCACCATCAGCTTCCTCATCAACCCAACAAACCGCACCATCAGCTTCCTCATCATCAACCCAACAAACTGCACCATCAGCTTCCTCATCAACACAAAAAATCGCACCATCAGCTTCTTCATCAACGCAACAAACAGCACCATCAGCTTCCTCACCAAGCCAACAAACCACACCATCAGCTTCCTCATCATCAGCCCAATAAACCCCACAATCAGCTCCTTATCATCAACCCAACAAACCGCACCATCAGCTTCCTCATCATCAACCCAAAAAGCCTCAGCATCAGCTTCATCATCAACCCAAGAAACCGCACCATCAGATTCCTCATCATCAACCCAAAAAACCGCACCATCAGCTTCCTCATCATCAACCCAACAAACCGCACCATCAGCTTCCTCATCATCAACCCAACGAACCCCATCAGCTCCTTATCATCAACCCAACAAACTGCACCATCAGCTTCCTCACCATCAACCCAAAAAACCCCACCATCAGCTTCATCATCAACCCAACAAACCCCACCATCAGCTTGCTTATCGTTAACCCAACAAACTGCACCATCAGCTTCCTCATCATCAACCCAACAAACCGCACCATCAGCTTCCTCATCAACAGAACAAACCGCACCATCAGCTTCCTCATCATCAACCCAACAAACCCCATCAGCTTCCTCATCAACCCAACAAACCGCACCATCAGCTTCCCCATCATTAACCCAACATACCGCACCATCAGCTTCCTCCTCAACCCAACTGACCGCAACATCAACTTCTTCATCATCAACCCAACAAACTGCACCATCAGCTTCCTCATCAACACAACAAACCACACCAGCAGCTTCCTCATCAACCCAACAAACTGCACCATCAGTTTCCTCATCAACCCAAGAAACTGCACCATCAGCTTCTTCATCATAAACCCAAAATACCACACCATCAGCTTCCTCATCATCAACCCAAGAAACCACACCATCAGCTTCCTCATCATCAACCCAACAAACCGTACCATCAGCTTCCTCATCATCAACCCAACAAACCGCACCATCAGCTTCCTCATCATCAACCCAAAAAACCGCACCATCAGCTTCCACATCATCAACCCAACAAACCGCACCATCAGCTTCCTCATCAACCCAACTAACCGCACCATCAGTTTCCTCATCATCATCCCAATAAACTGCACCATCAGCTTCCTCATCAAACCAACAAACCGCACCATCAGCTTCCTCATCATCAACCCAACAAACTGTACCATCAGCTATCTCATCAATACAATAAACTGCACCATCAGCTTCCTCATCAACCCAACAAACCGTACCATCAGCTTCCTCATCTTCAACCCAACAAACCTCACCATCAGCATCCTCATCATCAACCCAACAAACCCCACCATCAGCTTCCTTAGCATCAACCCAACAAACCGCACCATCAGCTTCCTCATCAACTCAACAAACCGAATCATCAGCTTCCTCATCATGAACCCAACAAACCCCACCATCAGTATCCTTATCATCAACCCAACAAACCGCACCATCAGCTTCCTCATCAACCCAGCAAACCGCACCATCAGCTTCCTCATCAACCCAACAAACTGCACCATCAGCTTCCTCATCAAGCCAAAAACCGCACCATCAGCTTCCTCATCATCAACCCAACAAACCCCACCATCAGCTCCTTATCATCAACCCAACAAGCCGCACCATCAGCTTCCTCATCATCAACCCAAAAAACCCCACCATCAGCTTGATCATCAACCCAACAAACCACACCATCAGATTCCTCTTCATCAACCCAACAAACCGCACCATCAGCTTCCTCATCATCAACCCAACAGACCGCACAATCAGCTTCCTCATCACCAACCCAACAAGCTGCACCAGCAGCTTCCTCATGAAACCAACAAACCGCACCATCAGCTTCCTCATCAACCCAACAAACTGCACCAACAGCTTCCTCATCATCAACCCAACAAACCCCACCAACAGCTTCCTTATTGTTAACCCAACTAACCGCAACATCAACTTCCTCATCATCAACCCAACAAACTGCACCATCAGCTTCCTCATCAACACAACAAACCGCACCAGCAGCTTCCTCATCAACCCAACAAACTGCACCATCAGTTTCCTCATCAACCCAAGAAACTGCACCATCAGCTTCTTCATCATCAACCCAACATACCACACCATCAGCTTCCTCATCATCAACCCAACAAACCACACCATCAGCTTCCTCATCATCAACCCAACAAACCGTACCATCAGCTTCCTCATCATCAACCCAAAAAACCGCACCATCAGCTTCCTCATCATCAACCCAACAAACCGCACCATCAGCTTCCTCATCAAACCAACAAACCGCACCATCAGCTTCCTCATCATCAACCCAACAAACCGCACCATCAGCTTCCTCATCATCAACCCAACAAACTGCACCATCAGCTTCCTCATCAACACAACAAACTGCACCATCAGGTTCCTCATCAACCCAACAAACCGCATCATCAGCTTCCTCATCAACCCAACAAACCGCACCATCAGCTTCCTCATCAACCCAACAAACCGCACCATCAGCTTCCTCATCATCAACCCAACAAACTGCACCATCAGCTTCCTCATCAACACAAAAAATCGCACCATCAGCTTCTTCATCAACCCAACAAACAGCACCATCAGCTTCCTCACCAAGCCAACAAACCACACCATCAGCTTCCTCATCATCAACCCAACAAACCCCACAATCAGCTCCTTATCATCAACCCAACAAACCGCACCATCAGCTTCCTCATCATCAACCCAACAAACCCCACCATCAGCTCCTTATCATCAACCCAACAAACCGCACCATCAGCTTCCTCACCATCAACCCAAAAAACCCCACCATCAGCTTCATCATCAACCCAACAAACCCCACCATCAGCTTGCTTATCGTTAACCCAACAAACTGCACCATCAGCTTCCTCATCTTCAACCCAACAAACCTGACCATCAGCATCCTCATCATCAACCCAACAAACCCCACCATCAGCTTCCTTAGCATCAACCCAACAAACCGCACCATCAGCTTCCTCAGCAACTCAACAAACCGAATCATCAGCTTCCTCATCATGAACACAACAAACCCCACCATCAGTATCCTTATCATCAACCCAACAAACCGCACCATCAGCTTCCTCATCAACCCAGCAAACCGCACCATCAGCTTCCTCATCAACCGAACAAACTACACCATCAGCTTCCTCATCAGCAACCCAACAAACCTCACCATCAGCTCCCTCATCATCAACCCAAAAAACCGCACCATCAGTTTCCTCATCAACCCAACAAACCGCATCATCAGCTTCCTGATCAACCCAACAAACCGCACCATGAGCTTACTCATCAACCCAACAAACCACACCATCAGCTTCCTCATCAGTAACCCAACAAACCTCACCATCAGCTTCCTCATAATCAACCCAACTAACCGCACCATCACCTTCCTCATGAACCCAAACAACTGCACCATCAGCTTCCTCATCATTAACCCAACAAACCACACCATCAGCTTTCTCATTAACCCAACAAACCGCACCATCAGCTTCCTCATCATCAACCCAACAAACTGCACCATCAGCTTCCTCATCAACCCAACAAACTGCACCATCAGCATCCTCATCATCAACCCAACAAACCCCACCGTCAGCTTGCTTATCATCAACCCAACAAACCGCATCATCAGCTTCCTCATCAACTCAACAAACCGAATCATCAGCTTCCTCATCATCAACCCAACAAACCCCACCATCAGTATCCTTATCATCAACCCAATAAACCGCACCATCAGCTTCCTCATCAACCCAGCAAACCGCACCATCAGCTTCCTCATCATCAACCCAAAAAACCGCACCATCAGCTTCCTCATCATCAACCCAACCAACCGCACCATCAGCTTCCTCATCAACCCAACTAACCGCACCATCAGCTTCCTCATCACCATCCCAATAAACCACACCATCAGCTTCCTCATCAAACCAACAAACCGCACCATCAGCTTCCTCATCATCAACCCAACAAACTGCACCATCAGCTTCCTCATCAATACAACAAACCGTACCATCAGCTTCTTCATCAACACAACAAACTGCACCATCAGCTTCGTCATCAATCCAACAAACCATACCATCAGCTTCCTCATCTTCAACCCAACAAGCCTCACTATCAGCATCCTCATCATCAACCCAACAAACCCCACCATCAGTATCCTTATCATCAACCCAACAAACCGCACCATCAGCTTCCTCATCAACCCAGCAAACTGCACCATCAGCTTCCTCATCAACCGAACAAACTACACCATCAGCTTCCTCATCATCAACCCAACAGACCTCACCATCAGCTTGCTCATCATCAACCCAACAAACCCCACCATCAGTATACTTATCATCAACCCAACAAACCGCACCATCAGCTTCCTCATCAACCCAGCAAACTGAACCATCAGCTTCCTCATCAACCGAACAAACTACACCATCAGCTTCCTCATCATCAACCCAACAGACCTCACCATCAGCTTCCTCATCATCAACCCAAAAAACCGCACCATCAGCTTCCTCATCAACCCAACAAACCGCATCATCAGCTTCCTGATCAACCCAACAAACCGCACCATCAGCTTCCTCATCAACCTAACAAACCACACCATCAGCTTCCTCATCAGTAACGCAACAAACCTCACCATCAGCTTCCTCATCATCAACCCAGCAAACCGCACCATCACCTTCCTCATCAACCCAAACAACCGCACCATCAGCTTCCTCATCAGTAACCCAACAAACCACACCATCAGCTTCCTCATTAACCCAACAAACCGCACCATCAGCTTCCTCATCATCAACCCAACAAACCGTACCATCAGCTTTCTCATCATCAACCCAACAAACCGCACCAACAGCTTCCTCATCATCAACCCAAAAAACCGCACCATCAGCTTCCACATCATCAACCCAACAAACCGCACCATAAGCTTCCTCATCAACCCAACTAACTGCACCATCAGCTTCCTCATCATCATCCCAATAAACCGCACCATCAGCTTCCTCATCAAACCAACAAACCGCACCATCAGCTTCCTCATCATCAACCCAACAAACTGCACCATCAGCTTCCTCATCAATACAACAAACTGCACCTCAGCTTCCTCATCAACCCAACAAACCATACCATCAGCTTCCTCATCTTCAACCCAACAAACCTCACCATCAGCATCCTCATCATCAACCCAACAAACCCGACCATCAGCTTCCTTATCATCAACCCAACAAACCGCACCATCAGCTTCCTCATCAACCCAGCAAACCGCACCATCAGCTTCCTCATCAACCGAACAAACTACACCATCAGCTTCCTCATCAGCAACCCAACAAACCTCACCATCAGCTCCCTCATCATCAACCCAAAAAACCGCACCATCAGTTTCCTCATCAACCCAACAAACCGCACCATGAGCTTACTCATCAACCCAACAAACCACACCATCAGCTTCCTCATCAGTAACCCAACAAACCTCACCATCAGCTTCCTCATAATCAACCCAACAAACTGCACCATCACCTTCCTCATGAACCCAAACAACCGCACCATCAGCTTCCTCATCATTAACCCAACAAACCACAGCATCAGCTTCCTCATTAACCCAACAAACCGCACCATCAGCTTCCTCATCATCAACCCAAAAACTGCACCATCAGCTTCCTCATCAACACAACAAACCGCATCATCAGCTTCCTCATCAACTCAACAAACCGAATCATCAGCTTCCTCATCATCAACCCAACAAACCCCACCATCAGTATCCTTATCATCAACCCAATAAACCGCACCATCAGCTTCCTCATCAACCCAGCAAACCGCACGATCAGCTTCCTCATCATCAACCCAACAAACCGCACCATCAGCTTCCTCATCAACCCAACTAACCGCACCATCAGCTTCCTCATCATCATCCAAATAAACCGCACCATCAGCTTCCTCATCAAACCAACCAACCGCACCATCAGCTTCCTCATCATCAACCCAACAAACTGCACCTTCAGCTTCCTCATCAATACAACAAACCGTACCATCAGCTTCTTCATCAACACAACAACCTGCACCATCAGCTTCCTCATCAACCCAACAAACCATACCATCAGCTTCCTGATCTTCAACCCAACAAACCTCACCATCAGCATCCTCATCATCAACCCAACAAACCCCACCATCAGCTTCCTTATCATCAACCCAACAAACCGCACCATCAGCTTCCTCATCAACTCAACAAACCGAATCATCAGCTTCCTCTTCATCAACCCAACAAACCCCACCATCAGTATCCTTATCATCAACCCAACAAACCGCACCATCAGCTTCCTCATCAACCCAGCAAACTGCACCATCAGCTTCCTCATCAACCGAACAAACTACACCATCAGCTTCCTCATCATCAACCCAACAAACCGCACCATCAGCTTCCTCATCATCAACCCAAAAAACCGCACCATCAGCTTCCTCATCAACCCAACAAACCGCATCATCAGCTTCCTGATCAACCCAACAAACCGCACCATCAGCTTCCTCATCAACCTAACAAACCACACCATCAGCTTCCTCATCAGTAACCCAACAAACCTCACCATCAGCTTCCTCATCATCAACCCAGCAAACCGCACCGTCACCTTCCTCATCAACCCAAACAACCGCACCATCAGCTTCCTCATCATTAACCCAACAAACCACACCATCAGCTTCCTCATTAACCCAACAAACCGCACCATCAGCTTCCTCATCATCAACCCAACAAACTGCACCATCAGCATCCTCATCATCAACCCAACAAACCCCACCATCAGCTTCCTTATCATCAACCCAACAAACCGCACCATCAGCTTCCTCATCAACTCAACAAACCGAATCATCAGCTTCCTCATCATCAACCCAACAAACCCCACCGTCAGTATCCTTATCGTCAACCCAATAAACCGCACCATCAGCTTCCTCATCAACTCAACAAACCGCACCATCAGCTTCCTCATCATCAACCGAAAAAACCCCATCACCTTCATCATCAACCCAACAAACCGCACCATCAGATTCCTCATCATCAACCCAACAAACCGCACCATCAGCTTCCTCATCATCAACCCAACAAACCGCACCATCAGCTTCCTCATCACCAACCAAACAAGCTGCACCATCAGCTTCCTCATGAAACCAAGAAGCCACACCATCAGCTTCCTCATCAACCCAACAAACCGCACCATCAGCTTCCTCATCATCAACCCAACAAACCCCACCATCAGCTTCCTTATCGTTAACCCAACAAACTGCACCATCAGCTTCCTCATCATCAACCCAACAAACCACACCATCAGCTTCCTCATCAACCCAACAAACCGCACCATCAGCTTCCTCATTATTAACCCAACATACCACACCATCAGCTGCCTCATCATCAACCCAACAAACCGCACCATCAGCTTCCTCATCATCAACCCAACAAACCGCACCATCAGCTTCCTCATCATCAACCCAACAAACCGCACCATCAGCTTCCTCATCAACCCAACAAACCGCACCATCAGCTTCCTCATCATCAACCCAACAAACTGCACCATCAGCTTCCTCATCATCAATCCAACAAACTGCACCATCAGCTTCCTCATCAACACAACAAACCGCACCATCAGCTTCTTCATCAACCCAACAAACTGCACCATCAGCTTCCTCATCAAGCCAAAAACCGCACCATCAGCTTCCTCATCATCAACCCAACAAACCCCACCATCAGCTCCTTATCATCAACCCAACAAGCCGCACCATCAGCTTCCTCATCATCAACCCAAAAAACCCCATCAGCTTGATCATCAACCCAACAAACCACACCATCAGATTCCTCATCATCAACCCAACAAACCCCACCATCAGCTCCTTATCATCAACCCAACAAACCGCACCATCAGCTTCCTCATCATCAACCCAACAGACCGCACAATCAGCTTCCTCATCACCAACCCAACAAGCTGCACCAGCAGCTTCCTCATGAAACCAAAAAAACGCACCATCAGCTTCCTCATCAACCCAACAAACTGCACCATCAGCTTCCTCATCATCAACCCAACAAACCCCGCCAACAGCTTCCTTATTGTTGACCCAACTAACCGCAACATCAACTTCCTCATCATCAACCCAACAAACTGCACCATCAGCTTCCTCATCAACCCAACAAATCGCACCAGCAGCTTCCTCATCAACCCAACAAACTGCACCATCAGTTTCCTCATCAACCCAAGAAACTGCACCATCAGCTTCTTCATCATCAACCCAACATACCACACCATCAGCTTCCTCATCATCAACCCAACAAACCGTACCATCAGCTTCCTCATCATCAACCCAACAAACCGCACCATCAGCTTCCTCATCATCAACCCAAAAAACCGTACCATCAGCTTCCTCATCATCAACCCAACAAACCGAACCATCAGCTTCCTCATCAAACCAACAAACCGCACCATCAGCTTCCTCATCATCAACCCAACAAACCGCACCATCAGCTTCCTCATCAAACCAACAAACCGCACCATCAGCTTCCTCATCATCAACCCAACAAACTGCACCATCAGCTTCCTCATCAATACAACAAACCGCACCATCAGCTTCTTCATCAACACAACAAACTGCACCATGAGCTTCCTCATCAACCCAACAAACCGTACCATCAGCTTCCTCATCTTCATCCCAACAAACCTCACCATCAGGATCCTCATCATCAACCCAACAAACCCCACCATCAGCTTCCTTATCATCAACCCAACAAACCGCACCATCAGCTTCCTCATCAACCCAACAAACCGCACCATCAGCTTCCTCCTCATCAACCCAACAAACCCCACCATCAATATCCTTATCATCAACCCAACAAACCGCACCATCAGCTTCCTCATCAACCCAGCAAACCGCACCATCAGCTTCCTCATCAACCGAACAAACTACACCATCAGCTTCCTCATCATCAACCCAACAAACCTCACCATCAGCTTCCTCATCAACCCAAAAAACCGCACCATGAGCTTCCTCATCAACCCAACAAACCGCATCATCAGCTTCCCATCAACCCAACAAACCGCACCATCAGCTTCCTCATCAACCCAACAAACCGCACCATCAGCTTCCTCATCATCAACCCAACAAACCGCACCATCAGCTTCCTCATCAACCCAAGAAACCGCACCATCAGCTTCCTCATCATCAACCCAACAAACCGCACCATCAGCTTCCTGATCATCAATCCAACAAACTGCACCATCAGCTTCCTCATCAACACAACAAACCGCACCATCAGCTTCTTCATCAACCCAACAAACTGCACCATCAGCTTCCTCATCAAGCCAAAAACCGCACCATCAGCTTCCTCATCATCAACCCAACAAACCCCACCATCAGCTCCTTATCATCAACCCAACAAGCCGCACCATCAGCTTCCTCATCATCAACCCAAAAAACCCCATCAGCTTGATCATCAACCCAACAAACCACACCATCAGATTCCTCATCATCAACCCAACAAACCCCACCATCAGCTCCTTATCATCAACCCAACAAACCGCACCATCAGCTTCCTCATCATCAACCCAACAGACCGCACAATCAGCTTCCTCATCACCAACCCAACAAGCTGCACCAGCAGCTTCCTCATGAAACCAAAAAAACGCACCATCAGCTTCCTCATCAACCCAACAAACTGCACCATCAGCTTCCTCATCATCAACCCAACAAACCCCGCCAACAGCTTCCTTATTGTTGACCCAACTAACCGCAACATCAACTTCCTCATCATCAACCCAACAAACTGCACCATCAGCTTCCTCATCAACCCAACAAATCGCACCAGCAGCTTCCTCATCAACCCAACAAACTGCACCATCAGTTTCCTCATCAACCCAAGAAACTGCACCATCAGCTTCTTCATCATCAACCCAACATACCACACCATCAGCTTCCTCATCATCAACCCAACAAACCGTACCATCAGCTTCCTCATCATCAACCCAACAAACCGCACCATCAGCTTCCTCATCATCAACCCAAAAAACCGTACCATCAGCTTCCTCATCATCAACCCAACAAACCGAACCATCAGCTTCCTCATCAAACCAACAAACCGCACCATCAGCTTCCTCATCATCAACCCAACAAACCGCACCATCAGCTTCCTCATCAAACCAACAAACCGCACCATCAGCTTCCTCATCATCAACCCAACAAACTGCACCATCAGCTTCCTCATCAATACAACAAACCGCACCATCAGCTTCTTCATCAACACAACAAACTGCACCATGAGCTTCCTCATCAACCCAACAAACCGTACCATCAGCTTCCTCATCTTCATCCCAACAAACCTCACCATCAGGATCCTCATCATCAACCCAACAAACCCCACCATCAGCTTCCTTATCATCAACCCAACAAACCGCACCATCAGCTTCCTCATCAACCCAACAAACCGCACCATCAGCTTCCTCCTCATCAACCCAACAAACCCCACCATCAATATCCTTATCATCAACCCAACAAACCGCACCATCAGCTTCCTCATCAACCCAGCAAACCGCACCATCAGCTTCCTCATCAACCGAACAAACTACACCATCAGCTTCCTCATCATCAACCCAACAAACCTCACCATCAGCTTCCTCATCAACCCAAAAAACCGCACCATGAGCTTCCTCATCAACCCAACAAACCGCATCATCAGCTTCCCATCAACCCAACAAACCGCACCATCAGCTTCCTCATCAACCCAACAAACCGCACCATCAGCTTCCTCATCATCAACCCAACAAACCGCACCATCAGCTTCCTCATCAACCCAAGAAACCGCACCATCAGCTTCCTCATCATCAACCCAACAAACCGCACCATCAGCTTCCTGATCATCAATCCAACAAACTGCACCATCAGCTTCCTCATCAACACAACAAACCGCACCATCAGCTTCTTCATCAACCCAACAAACTGCACCATCAGCTTCCTCATCAAGCCAAAAACCGCACCATCAGCTTCCTCATCATCAACCCAACAAACCGCACCATCAGCTTCCTGATCATCAATCCAACAAACTGCACCATCAGCTTCCTCATCAACACAACAAACCGCACCATCAGCTTCTTCATCAACCCAACAAACTGCACCATCAGCTTCCTCATCAATCCAACAAACTGCACCATCAGCTTCCTCATCAACACAACAAACCGCACCATCAGCTTCTTCATCAACCCAACAAACTGCACCATCAGCTTCCTCATCAACCCAGCAAACCGCACCATCAGCTTCCTCATCAACCGAACAAACTACACCATCAGCTTCTTCATCAGCAACCCAACAAACCTCACCATCAGCTCCCTCATCATCAACCCAAAAAACCGCACCATCAGTTTCCTCATCAACCCAACAAACCGCACCATGAGCTTACTCATCAACCCAACAAACCACACCATCAGCTTCCTCATCAGTAACCCAACAAACCTCACCATCAGCTTCCTCATAATCAACCCAACAAACTGCACCATCACCTTCCTCATGAACCCAAACAACCGCACCATCAGCTTCCTCATCATTAACCCAACAAACCACAGCATCAGCTTCCTCATTAACCCAACAAACCGCACCATCAGCTTCCTCATCATCAACCCAAAAACTGCACCATCAGCTTCCTCATCAACACAACAAACCGCATCATCAGCTTCCTCATCAACTCAACAAACCGAATCATCAGCTTCCTCATCATCAACCCAACAAACCCCACCATCAGTATCCTTATCATCAACCCAATAAACCGCACCATCAGCTTCCTCATCAACCCAGCAAACCGCACGATCAGCTTCCTCATCATCAACCCAACAAACCGCACCATCAGCTTCCTCATCAACCCAACTAACCGCACCATCAGCTTCCTCATCATCATCCAAATAAACCGCACCATCAGCTTCCTCATCAAACCAACCAACCGCACCATCAGCTTCCTCATCATCAACCCAACAAACTGCACCTTCAGCTTCCTCATCAATACAACAAACCGTACCATCAGCTTCTTCATCAACACAACAACCTGCACCATCAGCTTCCTCATCAACCCAACAAACCATACCATCAGCTTCCTGATCTTCAACCCAACAAACCTCACCATCAGCATCCTCATCATCAACCCAAGAAACCCCACCATCAGCTTCCTTATCATCAACCCAACAAACCGCACCATCAGCTTCCTCATCAACTCAACAAACCGAATCATCAGCTTCCTCTTCATCAACCCAACAAACCCCACCATCAGTATCCTTATCATCAACCCAACAAACCGCACCATCAGCTTCCTCATCAACCCAGCAAACTGCACCATCAGCTTCCTCATCAACCGAACAAACTACACCATCAGCTTCCTCATCATCAACCCAACAAACCGCACCATCAGCTTCCTCATCATCAACCCAAAAAACCGCACCATCAGCTTCCTCATCAACCCAACAAACCGCATCATCAGCTTCCTGATCAACCCAACAAACCGCACCATCAGCTTCCTCATCAACCTAACAAACCACACCATCAGCTTCCTCATCAGTAACCCAACAAACCTCACCATCAGCTTCCTCATCATCAACCCAGCAAACCGCACCGTCACCTTCCTCATCAACCCAAACAACCGCACCATCAGCTTCCTCATCATTAACCCAACAAACCACACCATCAGCTTCCTCATTAACCCAACAAACCGCACCATCAGCTTCCTCATCATCAACCCAACAAACTGCACCATCAGCATCCTCATCATCAACCCAACAAACCCCACCATCAGCTTCCTTATCATCAACCCAACAAACCGCACCATCAGCTTCCTCATCAACTCAACAAACCGAATCATCAGCTTCCTCATCATCAACCCAACAAACCCCACCGTCAGTATCCTTATCGTCAACCCAATAAACCGCACCATCAGCTTCCTCATCAACTCAACAAACCGCACCATCAGCTTCCTCATCATCAACCCAACAAACCGCACCATCAGCTTCCTCATCACCAACCAAACAAGCTGCACCATCAGCTTCCTCATGAAACCAAGAAGCCACACCATCAGCTTCCTCATCAACCCAACAAACCGCACCATCAGCTTCCTCATCATCAACCCAACAAACCCCACCATCAGCTTCCTTATCGTTAACCCAACAAACTGCACCATCAGCTTCCTCATCATCAACCCAACAAACCACACCATCAGCTTCCTCATCAACCCAACAAACCGCACCATCAGCTTCCTCATTATTAACCCAACATACCACACCATCAGCTGCCTCATCATCAACCCAACAAACCGCACCATCAGCTTCCTCATCATCAACCCAACAAACCGCACCATCAGCTTCCTCATCATCAACCCAACAAACCGCACCATCAGCTTCCTCATCAACCCAACAAACCGCACCATCAGCTTCCTCATCATCAACCCAACAAACTGCACCATCAGCTTCCTCATCATCAATCCAACAAACTGCACCATCAGCTTCCTCATCAACACAACAAACCGCACCATCAGCTTCTTCATCAACCCAACAAACTGCACCATCAGCTTCCTCATCAAGCCAAAAACCGCACCATCAGCTTCCTCATCATCAACCCAACAAACCCCACCATCAGCTCCTTATCATCAACCCAACAAGCCGCACCATCAGCTTCCTCATCATCAACCCAAAAAACCCCATCAGCTTGATCATCAACCCAACAAACCACACCATCAGATTCCTCATCATCAACCCAACAAACCCCACCATCAGCTCCTTATCATCAACCCAACAAACCGCACCATCAGCTTCCTCATCATCAACCCAACAGACCGCACAATCAGCTTCCTCATCACCAACCCAACAAGCTGCACCAGCAGCTTCCTCATGAAACCAAAAAAACGCACCATCAGCTTCCTCATCAACCCAACAAACTGCACCATCAGCTTCCTCATCATCAACCCAACAAACCCCGCCAACAGCTTCCTTATTGTTGACCCAACTAACCGCAACATCAACTTCCTCATCATCAACCCAACAAACTGCACCATCAGCTTCCTCATCAACCCAACAAATCGCACCAGCAGCTTCCTCATCAACCCAACAAACTGCACCATCAGTTTCCTCATCAACCCAAGAAACTGCACCATCAGCTTCTTCATCATCAACCCAACATACCACACCATCAGCTTCCTCATCATCAACCCAACAAACCGTACCATCAGCTTCCTCATCATCAACCCAACAAACCGCACCATCAGCTTCCTCATCATCAACCCAAAAAACCGTACCATCAGCTTCCTCATCATCAACCCAACAAACCGAACCATCAGCTTCCTCATCAAACCAACAAACCGCACCATCAGCTTCCTCATCATCAACCCAACAAACCGCACCATCAGCTTCCTCATCAAACCAACAAACCGCACCATCAGCTTCCTCATCATCAACCCAACAAACTGCACCATCAGCTTCCTCATCAATACAACAAACCGCACCATCAGCTTCTTCATCAACACAACAAACTGCACCATGAGCTTCCTCATCAACCCAACAAACCGTACCATCAGCTTCCTCATCTTCATCCCAACAAACCTCACCATCAGGATCCTCATCATCAACCCAACAAACCCCACCATCAGCTTCCTTATCATCAACCCAACAAACCGCACCATCAGCTTCCTCATCAACCCAACAAACCGCACCATCAGCTTCCTCCTCATCAACCCAACAAACCCCACCATCAATATCCTTATCATCAACCCAACAAACCGCACCATCAGCTTCCTCATCAACCCAGCAAACCGCACCATCAGCTTCCTCATCAACCGAACAAACTACACCATCAGCTTCCTCATCATCAACCCAACAAACCTCACCATCAGCTTCCTCATCAACCCAAAAAACCGCACCATGAGCTTCCTCATCAACCCAACAAACCGCATCATCAGCTTCCCATCAACCCAACAAACCGCACCATCAGCTTCCTCATCAACCCAACAAACCGCACCATCAGCTTCCTCATCATCAACCCAACAAACCGCACCATCAGCTTCCTCATCAACCCAAGAAACCGCACCATCAGCTTCCTCATCATCAACCCAACAAACCGCACCATCAGCTTCCTGATCATCAATCCAACAAACTGCACCATCAGCTTCCTCATCAACACAACAAACCGCACCATCAGCTTCTTCATCAACCCAACAAACTGCACCATCAGCTTCCTCATCAAGCCAAAAACCGCACCATCAGCTTCCTCATCATCAACCCAACAAACCCCACCATCAGCTCCTTATCATCAACCCAAAAGGCCGCACCATCAGCTTCCTCATCATAAACCCAAAAAACCCCACCATCAGCTTGATCATCAACCCAACAAACCACACCATCAGATTCCTCATCATCAACCCAACAAACCGCACCATCAGCTTCCTCATCATCAACCCAACAGACCGCACAATCAGCTTCCTCATCACCAACCCAACAAGCTGCACCAGCAGCTTCCTCATGAAACCAAAAAAATGCACCATCAGCTTCCTCATCAACCCAACAAACTGCACCATCAGCTTCCTCATCATCAACCCAACAAACCCCACCAACAGCTTCCTTATTGTTGACCCAACTTACCGCAACATCAACTTCCTCATCATCAACCCAACAAACTGCACCATCAGCTTCCTCATCAACACAACAAACCGCACCAGCAGCTTCCTCATCAACCCAACAAACTGCACCATCAGTTTCCTCATCAACCCAAGAAACTGCACCATCAGCTTCTTCATCATCAACCCAACATACCACACCATCAGCTTCCTCATCTTCAACCCAACAAACCGCACCATCAGCTTCCTCATCATCAACCCAACAAACCGCACCATCAGCTTCCTCATCATCAACCCAACATACCACACCATCAGCTTCCTCATCTTCAACCCAACAAACCGCACCATCAGCTTCCTCATCATCAATCCAACAAACTGCACCATCAGCTTCCTCATCAACACAACAAACCGCACCATCAGCTTCTTCATCAACCCAACAAACTGCACCATCAGCTTCCTCATCAAGCCAAAAACCGCACCATCAGCTTCCTCATCATCAACCCAACAAACCCCACCATCAGCTCCTTATCATCAACCCAACAAGCCGCACCATCAGCTTCCTCATCATCAACCCAAAAAACCCCATCAGCTTGATCATCAACCCAACAAACCACACCATCAGATTCCTCATCATCAACCCAACAAACCCCACCATCAGCTCCTTATCATCAACCCAACAAACCGCACCATCAGCTTCCTCATCATCAACCCAACAGACCGCACAATCAGCTTCCTCATCACCAACCCAACAAGCTGCACCAGCAGCTTCCTCATGAAACCAAAAAAACGCACCATCAGCTTCCTCATCAACCCAACAAACTGCACCATCAGCTTCCTCATCATCAACCCAACAAACCCCGCCAACAGCTTCCTTATTGTTGACCCAACTAACCGCAACATCAACTTCCTCATCATCAACCCAACAAACTGCACCATCAGCTTCCTCATCAACCCAACAAATCGCACCAGCAGCTTCCTCATCAACCCAACAAACTGCACCATCAGTTTCCTCATCAACCCAAGAAACTGCACCATCAGCTTCTTCATCATCAACCCAACATACCACACCATCAGCTTCCTCATCATCAACCCAACAAACCGTACCATCAGCTTCCTCATCATCAACCCAACAAACCGCACCATCAGCTTCCTCATCATCAACCCAAAAAACCGTACCATCAGCTTCCTCATCATCAACCCAACAAACCGAACCATCAGCTTCCTCATCAAACCAACAAACCGCACCATCAGCTTCCTCATCATCAACCCAACAAACCGCACCATCAGCTTCCTCATCAAACCAACAAACCGCACCATCAGCTTCCTCATCATCAACCCAACAAACTGCACCATCAGCTTCCTCATCAATACAACAAACCGCACCATCAGCTTCTTCATCAACACAACAAACTGCACCATGAGCTTCCTCATCAACCCAACAAACCGTACCATCAGCTTCCTCATCTTCATCCCAACAAACCTCACCATCAGGATCCTCATCATCAACCCAACAAACCCCACCATCAGCTTCCTTATCATCAACCCAACAAACCGCACCATCAGCTTCCTCATCAACCCAACAAACCGCACCATCAGCTTCCTCCTCATCAACCCAACAAACCCCACCATCAATATCCTTATCATCAACCCAACAAACCGCACCATCAGCTTCCTCATCAACCCAGCAAACCGCACCATCAGCTTCCTCATCAACCGAACAAACTACACCATCAGCTTCCTCATCATCAACCCAACAAACCTCACCATCAGCTTCCTCATCAACCCAAAAAACCGCACCATGAGCTTCCTCATCAACCCAACAAACCGCATCATCAGCTTCCCATCAACCCAACAAACCGCACCATCAGCTTCCTCATCAACCCAACAAACCGCACCATCAGCTTCCTCATCATCAACCCAACAAACCGCACCATCAGCTTCCTCATCAACCCAAGAAACCGCACCATCAGCTTCCTCATCATCAACCCAACAAACCGCACCATCAGCTTCCTGATCATCAATCCAACAAACTGCACCATCAGCTTCCTCATCAACACAACAAACCGCACCATCAGCTTCTTCATCAACCCAACAAACTGCACCATCAGCTTCCTCATCAAGCCAAAAACCGCACCATCAGCTTCCTCATCATCAACCCAACAAACCGCACCATCAGCTTCCTCATCATCAACCCAACATACCACACCATCAGCTTCCTCATCTTCAACCCAACAAACCGCACCATCAGCTTCCTCATCATCAATCCAACAAACTGCACCATCAGCTTCCTCATCAACACAACAAACCGCACCATCAGCTTCTTCATCAACCCAACAAACTGCACCATCAGCTTCCTCATCAAGCCAAAAACCGCACCATCAGCTTCCTCATCATCAACCCAACAAACCCCACCATCAGCTCCTTATCATCAACCCAACAAGCCGCACCATCAGCTTCCTCATCATCAACCCAAAAAACCCCATCAGCTTGATCATCAACCCAACAAACCACACCATCAGATTCCTCATCATCAACCCAACAAACCCCACCATCAGCTCCTTATCATCAACCCAACAAACCGCACCATCAGCTTCCTCATCATCAACCCAACAGACCGCACAATCAGCTTCCTCATCACCAACCCAACAAGCTGCACCAGCAGCTTCCTCATGAAACCAAAAAAACGCACCATCAGCTTCCTCATCAACCCAACAAACTGCACCATCAGCTTCCTCATCATCAACCCAACAAACCCCGCCAACAGCTTCCTTATTGTTGACCCAACTAACCGCAACATCAACTTCCTCATCATCAACCCAACAAACTGCACCATCAGCTTCCTCATCAACCCAACAAATCGCACCAGCAGCTTCCTCATCAACCCAACAAACTGCACCATCAGTTTCCTCATCAACCCAAGAAACTGCACCATCAGCTTCTTCATCATCAACCCAACATACCACACCATCAGCTTCCTCATCATCAACCCAACAAACCGTACCATCAGCTTCCTCATCATCAACCCAACAAACCGCACCATCAGCTTCCTCATCATCAACCCAAAAAACCGTACCATCAGCTTCCTCATCATCAACCCAACAAACCGAACCATCAGCTTCCTCATCAAACCAACAAACCGCACCATCAGCTTCCTCATCATCAACCCAACAAACCGCACCATCAGCTTCCTCATCAAACCAACAAACCGCACCATCAGCTTCCTCATCATCAACCCAACAAACTGCACCATCAGCTTCCTCATCAATACAACAAACCGCACCATCAGCTTCTTCATCAACACAACAAACTGCACCATGAGCTTCCTCATCAACCCAACAAACCGTACCATCAGCTTCCTCATCTTCATCCCAACAAACCTCACCATCAGGATCCTCATCATCAACCCAACAAACCCCACCATCAGCTTCCTTATCATCAACCCAACAAACCGCACCATCAGCTTCCTCATCAACCCAACAAACCGCACCATCAGCTTCCTCCTCATCAACCCAACAAACCCCACCATCAATATCCTTATCATCAACCCAACAAACCGCACCATCAGCTTCCTCATCAACCCAGCAAACCGCACCATCAGCTTCCTCATCAACCGAACAAACTACACCATCAGCTTCCTCATCATCAACCCAACAAACCTCACCATCAGCTTCCTCATCAACCCAAAAAACCGCACCATGAGCTTCCTCATCAACCCAACAAACCGCATCATCAGCTTCCCATCAACCCAACAAACCGCACCATCAGCTTCCTCATCAACCCAACAAACCGCACCATCAGCTTCCTCATCATCAACCCAACAAACCGCACCATCAGCTTCCTCATCAACCCAAGAAACCGCACCATCAGCTTCCTCATCATCAACCCAACAAACCGCACCATCAGCTTCCTGATCATCAATCCAACAAACTGCACCATCAGCTTCCTCATCAACACAACAAACCGCACCATCAGCTTCTTCATCAACCCAACAAACTGCACCATCAGCTTCCTCATCAAGCCAAAAACCGCACCATCAGCTTCCTCATCATCAACCCAACAAACCCCACCATCAGCTCCTTATCATCAACCCAAAAGGCCGCACCATCAGCTTCCTCATCATAAACCCAAAAAACCCCACCATCAGCTTGATCATCAACCCAACAAACCACACCATCAGATTCCTCATCATCAACCCAACAAACCGCACCATCAGCTTCCTCATCATCAACCCAACAGACCGCACAATCAGCTTCCTCATCACCAACCCAACAAGCTGCACCAGCAGCTTCCTCATGAAACCAAAAAAATGCACCATCAGCTTCCTCATCAACCCAACAAACTGCACCATCAGCTTCCTCATCATCAACCCAACAAACCCCACCAACAGCTTCCTTATTGTTGACCCAACTTACCGCAACATCAACTTCCTCATCATCAACCCAACAAACTGCACCATCAGCTTCCTCATCAACACAACAAACCGCACCAGCAGCTTCCTCATCAACCCAACAAACTGCACCATCAGTTTCCTCATCAACCCAAGAAACTGCACCATCAGCTTCTTCATCATCAACCCAACATACCACACCATCAGCTTCCTCATCATCAACCCAACAAACCGTACCATCAGCTTCCTCATCATCAACCCAACAAACCGCACCATCAGCTTCCTCATCATCAACCCAAAAAACCGCACCATCAGCTTCCTCATCATCAACCCAACAAACCGCACCATCAGCTTCCTCATCAAACCAACAAACCGCACCATCAGCTTCCTCATCATCAACCCAACAAACTGCACCATCAGCTTCCTCATCAATACAACAAACCGCACCATCAGCTTCTTCATCAACACAACAAACTGCACCATCAGCTTCCTCATCAACCCAACAAACCGTACCATCAGCTTCCTCATCTTCATCCCAACAAACCTCACCATCAGCATCCTCATCATCAACCCAACAAACCCCATCAGCTTCCTTATCATCAACCCTACAAACCGCACCATCAGCTTCCTCATCAACCCAACAAACCGCACCATCAGCTTCCTCCTCATCAACCCAACAAACCCCACCATCAATATCCTTATCATCAACCCAACAAACCGCACCATCAGCTTCCTCATCAACCCAGCAAACCGCACCATCAGCTTCCTCATCAACCGAACAAACTACACCATCAGCTTCCTCATCATCAACCCAACAAACCTCACCATCAGCTTCCTCATCAACCCAAAAAACCGCACCATGAGCTTCCTCATCAACCCAACAAACCGCATCATCAGCTTCCCATCAACCCAACAAACCGCACCATCAGCTTCCTCATCAACCCAACAAACCGAACCATCAGCTTCCTCATCATCAACCCAACAAACTGCTCCATCAGCTTCCTCATCAACACAAAAAATCGCACCATCAGCTTCTTCATCAACCCAACAAACAGCACCATCAGCTTCCTCACCAAGCCAACAAACCACACCATCAGCTTCCTCATCATCAGCCCAACAAACCCCACAATCAGCTCCTTATCATCAACCCAACAAACCGCACCATCAGCTTCCTCATCATCAACCCAAAAAGCCTCAGCATCAGCTTCCTCATCAAACCAACAAACCGCACCATCAGCTTCCTCATCATCAACCCAACAAACTGCACCATCAGCTTTCTCATCAACACAAAAAATCTTACCATCAGCTTCTTCATCAACCCAACAAACAGCACCATCAGCTTCCTCACCAAGCCAACAAACCACACCATCAGCTTCCTCATCATCAGCCCAACAAACCCCACAATCAGCTCCTTATCATCAACCCAACAAACCGCACCATCAGCTTCCTCATCATCAACCCAAAAAGCCTCAGCATCAGCTTCATCATCAACCCAAGAAACCGCTCCATCAGATTCCTCATCATCAACCCAAAAAACCGCACCATCAGCTTCCTCATCACCAACCAAACAAACCGCACCATCAGCTTCCTCATCAACCCAACAAACCGCACCATCAGCTTCCTCATCATCAACCCAACGAACCCCACCATCAGCTCCTTATCATCAACCCAACAAACCGCACCATCAGCTTCCTCACCATCAACCCAAAAAACCCCACCATCAGCTTCATCATCAACCCAACAAACCCCACCATCAGCTTGCTTATCGTTAACCCAACAAAGTGCACCATCAGCTTCCTCATCATCAACCCAACAAACCGCACCATCAGCTTCCTCATCAACAGAACAAACCGCACCATCAGCTTCCTCATCATCAACCCAACAAACCCCATCAGCTTCCTCATCAACCCAACAAACCGCACCATCAGCTTCCCCATCATTAACCCAACATACCGCACCATCAGCTTCCTCCTCAACCCAACTGACCGCAACATCAACTTCGTCATCATCAACCCAACAAACTGCACCATCAGCTTCCTCATCAACACAACAAACCACACCAGCAGCTTCCTCATCAACCCAACAAACTGCACCATCAGTTTCCTCATCAACCCAAGAAACTGCACCATCAGCTTCTTCATCATAAACCCAACAAACCACACCATCAGCTTCCTCATCATCAACCCAAGAAACCACACCATCAGCTTCCTCATCATCAACCCAACAAACCGTACCATCAGCTTCCTCATCATCAACCCAACAAACCGCACCATCAGCTTCCTCATCATCAACCCAAAAAACCGCACCATCAGCTTCCACATCATCAACCCAAAAAACCGCACCATCAGCTTCCTCATCAACCCAACTAACCACACCATCAGCTTCCTCATCATCATCCCAATAAACCGCACCATCAGCTTCCTCATCAAACCAACAAACCGCACCATCAGCTTCCTCATCATCAACCCAACAAACTGTACCATCAGCTTCCTCATCAATACAACAAACTGCACCATCAGCTTCCTCATCAACCCAACAAACCGTACCATCAGCTTCCTCATCTGCAACCCAACAAACCTCACCATCAGCATCCTCATCATCAACCCAACAAACCCCACCATCAGCTTCCTTAGCATCAACCCAACAAACCGCACCATCAGCTTCCTCATCAACTCAACAAACCGAATCATCAGCTTCCTCATCATGAACCCAACAAACCCCACCATCAGTATCCTTATCATCAACCCAACAAACCGCACCATCAGCTTCCTCATCAACCCAGCAAACCGCACCATCAGCTTCCTCATCAACCCAACAAACTGCACCATCAGCTTCCTCATCAAGCCAAAAACCACACCATCAGCTTCCTCATCATCAACCCAACAAACCCCACCATCAGCTCCTTGTCATCAACCCAACAAGCCGCACCATCAGCTTCCTCATCATCAACCCAAAAAACCCCACCATCAGCTTGATCATCAACCCAACAAACCACACCATCAGCTTCCTCATCATCAACCCAACAAACCGCACCATCAGCTTCCTCATCATCAACCCAACAAACTGCACCATCAGCTTCCTCATCAACACAACAAACCGCACCATCAGCTTCTTCATCAACCCAACAAACTGCACCATCAGCTTCCTCATCAAGCCAAAAACCGCACCATCAGCTTCCTCATCATCAACCCAACAAACCCCACCATCAGCTCCTTATCATCAACCCAACAAGCCGCACCATCAGCTTCCTCATCATCAACCCAAAAAACCCCACCATCAGCTTGATCATCAACCCAACAAACCACACCATCAGATTCCTCATCATCAACCCAACAAACCGTACCATCAGCTTCCTCATCATCAACCCAACAGACCGCACAATCAGCTTCCTCATCACCAACCCAACAAGCTGCACCAGCAGCTTCCTCATGAAACCAACAAACCGCACCATCAGCTTCCTCATCAACCCAACAAACCGCACCATCAGCTTCCTCCTCATCAACCCAACAAACCCCACCAACAGCTTCCTCATCAACACAACAAACCGCACCAGCAGCTTCCTCATCAACCCAACAAACTGCACCATCAGTTTCCTCATCAACCCAAGAAACTGCACCATCAGCTTCTTCATCATCAACCCAACATACCAGACCATCAGCTTCCTCATCATCAACCCAACAAACCACACCATCAGCTTCCTCATCATCAACCCAACAAACCCCACCATCAATATCCTTATCATCAACCCAACAAACCGCACCATCAGCTTCCTCATCAACCCAGCAAACCGCACCATCAGCTTCCTCATCAACCCAACAAACTACACCATCAGCTTCCTCATCATCAACCCAACAAGCCTCACCATCAGCTTGCTCACCATCAACCCAAAAAACCGCACCATGAGCTTCCTCATCAACCCAACAAACCGCATCATCAGCTTCCCATCAACCCAACAAACCGCACCATCAGCTTCCTCATCAACCCAACAAACCGCACCATCAGCTTCCTCATCATCAACCCAACAAACTGCACCATCAGCTTCCTCATCAACACAAAAAACCGCACCATCAGCTTCTTCATCAAGCCAACAAACAGCACCATCAGCTTCCTCACCAAGCCAACAAACCACACCATCAGCTTCCTCATCATCAACCCAACAAACCCCACAATCAGCTCCTTATCATCAACCCAACAAACCGCACCATCAGCTTCCTCATCATCAACCCAAAAAGCCTCAGCATCAGCTTCATCATCAACCCAAGAAACCGCACCAACAGATTCCTCATCATCAACCCAAAAAACCGCACCATCAGCTTCCTCATCATCAACCCAACAGACCGCACCATCAGCTTCCTCATCACCAACCAAACAAACCGCACCATCAGCTTCCTCATCAACCCAACAAACCGCACCATCAGCTTCCTCATCATCAACCCAACAAACCCCACCATCAGCTCCTTATCATCAACCCAACAAACCGCACCATCAGCTTCCTCACCATCAACCCAAAAAACCCCACCATCAGCTTCATCATCAACCCAACAAACCCCACCATCAGCTTGCTTATCGTTAACCCAACAAACTGCACCATCAGCTTCCTCATCATCAACCCAACAAACCGCACCATCAGCTTCCTCATCAACAGAACAAACCGCACCATCAGCTTCCTCATCACCAACCCAACAAACCCCATCAGCTTCCTCATCAACCCAACAAACCGCACCATCAGCTTCCCCATGATTAACCCAACATACCGCACCATCAGCTTCCTCCTCAACCCAACTGACCGCAACATCAACTTCGTCATCATCAACCCAACAAACTGCACCATCAGCTTCCTCATCAACACAACAAACCACACCAGCAGCTTCCTCATCAACCCAACAAACTGCACCATCAGTTTCCTCATCAACCCAAGAAACTGCAGCATCAGCTTCTTCATCATAAACCCAACATACCACACCATCAGCTTCCTCATCATCAACCCAAGAAACCACACCATCACAGCTTCCTCATCATCAAACCAACAAACCGTACCATCAGCTTCCTCATCATCAACCCAACAAACCGCACCATCAGCTTCCTCATCATCAACCCAAAAAACCGCACCATCAGCTTCCACATCATCAACCCAACAAACCGCACCATCAGCTTCCTCATCAACCCAACTAACCGCACCATCAGCTTCCTCATCATCATCCCAATAAACCGCACCATCAGCTTCCTCATCAAACCAACAAACCGCACCATCAGCTTCCTCATCATCAACCCAACAAACTGTACCATCAGCTTCCTCATCAATACAACAAACTGCACCATCAGCTTCCTCATCAACCCAACAAACCATACCATCAGCTTCCTCATCTTCAACCCAACAAACCTCACCATCAGCATCCTCATCATCAACCCAACAAACCCCACCATCAGCTTCCTTAGCATCAACCCAACATACCACACCATCAGCTTCCTCATCATCAACCCAAGAAACCACACCATCACAGCTTCCTCATCATCAACCCAACAAACCGTACCATCAGCTTCCTCATCATCAACCCAACAAACCGCACCATCAGCTTCCTCATCATCAACCCAAAAAACCGCACCATCAGCTTCCACATCATCAACCCAACAAACCGCACCATCAGCTTCCTCATCAACCCAACTAACCGCACCATCAGCTTCCTCATCATCATCCCAATAAACCGCACCATCAGCTTCCTCATCAAACCAACAAACCGCACCATCAGCTTCCTCATCATCAACCCAACAAACTGTACCATCAGCTTCCTCATCAATACAACAAACTGCACCATCAGCTTCCTCATCAACCCAACAAACCTCACCATCAGCATTCTCATCATCAACCCAACAAACCCCACCATCAGCTTCCTTAGCATCAACCCAACAAACCGCACCATCAGCTTCCTCATCAACTCAACAAACCGAATCATCAGCTTCCTCATCATGAACCCAACAAACCCCTCCATCAGTATCCTTATCATCAACCCAACAAACCGCACCAACAGCTTCCTCATCAACCCAGCAAACCGCACCATCAGCTTCCTCATCAACCCAACAAACTGCACCATCAGCTTCCTCATCAAGCCAAAAACCGCACCATCAGCTTCCTCATCATCAACCCAACAAACCCCACCATCAGCTCCTTATCATCAACCCAACAAGCCGCACCATCAGCTTCCTCATCATCAACCAAAAAACCCCACCATCAGCTTGATCATCAACCCAACAAACCACACCATCAGATTCCTCATCATCAACCCAACAAACCGCACCATCAGCTTCCTCAGCATCAACCCAACAGACCGCACAATCAGCTTCCTCATCACCAACCCAACAAGCTGCACCAGCAGCTTCCTCATGAAACCAACAAACCGCACCATCAGCTTCCTCATCAACCCAACAAACTGCACCATCAGCTTCCTCATCATCAACCCAACAAACCCCACCAACAGCTTCCTTATTGTTAACCCAACTAACCGCAACATCAACTTCCTCATCATCAACCCAACAAACTGCACCATCAGTTTCCTCATCAACCCAAGAAACTGCACCATCAGCTTCTTCATCATCAACCCAACATACCACACCATCAGCTTCCTCATCATCAACCCAACAAACCACACCATCAGCTTCCTCATCATCAACCCAACAAACCGTACCATCAGCTTCCTCATCATCAACCCAACAAACCGCACCATCAGCTTCCTCATCATCAACCCAAAAAACCGCACCATCAGCTTCCTCATCATCAACCCAACAAACCGCACCATCAGCTTCCTCATCAAACCAACAAACCGCACCATCAGCTTCCTCATCATCAACCCAACAAACTGCACCATCAGCTTCCTCATCAATACAACAAACCGCACCATCAGCTTCTTCATCAACACAACAAACTGCACCATCAGCTTCCTCATCAACCCAACAAACCGTACCATCAGCTTCCTCATCATCAACCCAAAAAGCCGCACCATCAGCTTCCACATCATCAACCCAACAAACCGCACCATCAGCTTCCTCATCAACCCAACTAACCGCACCATCAGCTTCCTCATCATCATCCCAATAAACCGCACCATCAGCTTCCTCATCAAACCAACAAACCGCACCATCAGCTTCCTCATCATCAACCCAACAAACTGTACCATCAGCTTCCTCATCAATACAACAAACTGCACCATCAGCTTCCTCATCAACCCAACAAACCATACCATCAGCTTCCTCATCTTCAACCCAACAAACCTCACCATCAGCATCCTCATCATCAACCTAACAAACCGTACCATCAGCTTCCTCATCATCAACCCAACAAACCGCACCATCAGCTTCCTCATCATCAACCCAAAAAACCGCACCATCAGCTTCCACATCATCAACCCAACAAACCGCACCATCAGCTTCCTCATCAACCCAACTAACCGCACCATCAGCTTCCTCATCATCATCCCAATAAACCGCACCATCAGCATCCTCATCAAACCAACAAACCGCACCATCAGCTTCCTCATCATCAACCCAGCAAACTGTACCATCAGCTTCCTCATCAATACAACAAACTGCACCATCAGCTTCCTCATCAACCCAACAAACCATACCATCAGCTTCCTCATCTTCAACCCAACAAACCTCACCATCAGCATCCTCATCATCAACCCAACAAACCCCACCATCAGCTTCCTCATCATCAACCCAACAAACTGTACCATCAGCTTCCTCATCAATACAACAAACTGCACCATCAGCTTCCTCATCAACCCAACAAACCTCACCATCAGCATTCTCATCATCAACCCAACAAACCCCACCATCAGCTTCCTTAGCATCAACCCAACAAACCGCACCATCAGCTTCCTCATCAACTCAACAAACCGAATCATCAGCTTCCTCATCATGAACCCAACAAACCCCTCCATCAGTATCCTTATCATCAACCCAACAAACCGCACCAACAGCTTCCTCATCAACCCAGCAAACCGCACCATCAGCTTCCTCATCAACCCAACAAACTGCACCATCAGCTTCCTCATCAAGCCAAAAACCGCACCATCAGCTTCCTCATCATCAACCCAACAAACCCCACCATCAGCTCCTTATCATCAACCCAACAAGCCGCACCATCAGCTTCCTCATCATCAACCAAAAAACCCCACCATCAGCTTGATCATCAACCCAACAAACCACACCATCAGATTCCTCATCATCAACCCAACAAACCGCACCATCAGCTTCCTCAGCATCAACCCAACAGACCGCACAATCAGCTTCCTCATCACCAACCCAACAAGCTGCACCAGCAGCTTCCTCATGAAACCAACAAACCGCACCATCAGCTTCCTCATCAACCCAACAAACTGCACCATCAGCTTCCTCATCATCAACCCAACAAACCCCACCAACAGCTTCCTTATTGTTAACCCAACTAACCGCAACATCAACTTCCTCATCATCAACCCAACAAACTGCACCATCAGTTTCCTCATCAACCCAAGAAACTGCACCATCAGCTTCTTCATCATCAACCCAACATACCACACCATCAGCTTCCTCATCATCAACCCAACAAACCACACCATCAGCTTCCTCATCATCAACCCAACAAACCGTACCATCAGCTTCCTCATCATCAACCCAACAAACCGCACCATCAGCTTCCTCATCATCAACCCAACAAACCGCACCATCAGCTTCCTCATCATCAACCCAAAAAACCGCACCATCAGCTTCCTCATCATCAACCCAACAAACCGCACCATCAGCTTCCTCATCAAACCAACAAACCGCACCATCAGCTTCCTCATCATCAACCCAACAAACTGCACCATCAGCTTCCTCATCAATACAACAAACCGCACCATCAGCTTCTTCATCAACACAACAAACTGCACCATCAGCTTCCTCATCAACCCAACAAACCGTACCATCAGCTTCCTCATCATCAACCCAAAAAGCCGCACCATCAGCTTCCACATCATCAACCCAACAAACCGCACCATCAGCTTCCTCATCAACCCAACTAACCGCACCATCAGCTTCCTCATCATCATCCCAATAAACCGCACCATCAGCTTCCTCATCAAACCAACAAACCGCACCATCAGCTTCCTCATCATCAACCCAACAAACTGTACCATCAGCTTCCTCATCAATACAACAAACTGCACCATCAGCTTCCTCATCAACCCAACAAACCATACCATCAGCTTCCTCATCTTCAACCCAACAAACCTCACCATCAGCATCCTCATCATCAACCTAACAAACCGTACCATCAGCTTCCTCATCATCAACCCAACAAACCGCACCATCAGCTTCCTCATCATCAACCCAAAAAACCGCACCATCAGCTTCCACATCATCAACCCAACAAACCGCACCATCAGCTTCCTCATCAACCCAACTAACCGCACCATCAGCTTCCTCATCATCATCCCAATAAACCGCACCATCAGCATCCTCATCAAACCAACAAACCGCACCATCAGCTTCCTCATCATCAACCCAACAAACTGTACCATCAGCTTCCTCATCAATACAACAAACTGCACCATCAGCTTCCTCATCAACCCAACAAACCATACCATCAGCTTCCTCATCTTCAACCCAACAAACCTCACCATCAGCATCCTCATCATCAACCCAACAAACCCCACCATCAGCTTCCTTAGCATCAACCCAACAAACCGCACCATCAGCTTCCTCATCAACTCAACAAACCGAATCATCAGCTTCCTCATCAACCCAACAAACTGCACCATCAGCTTCCTCATCAAGCCAAAAACCGCACCATCAGCTTCCTCATCATCAACCCAACAAACCCCACCATCAGCTCCTTATCATCAACCCAACAAGCCGCACCATCAGCTTCCTCATCATCAACCCAAAAAACCCCACCATCAGCTTGATCATCAACCCAACAAACCACACCATCAGATTCCTCATCATCAACCCAACAAACCCCACCGTCAGTATCCTTATCGTCAACCCAATAAACCGCACCATCAGCTTCCTCATCAACTCAACAAACCGCACCATCAGCTTCCTCATCATCAACCGAAAAAACCCCATCACCTTCATCATCAACCCAACAAACCGCACCATCAGATTCCTCATCATCAACCCAACAAACCGCACCATCAGCTTCCTCATCATCAACCCAACAAACCGCACCATCAGCTTCCTCATCACCAACCAAACAAGCTGCACCATCAGCTTCCTCATGAAACCAAGAAGCCACACCATCAGCTTCCTCATCAACCCAACAAACCGCACCATCAGCTTCCTCATCATCAACCCAACAAACCCCACCATCAGCTTCCTTATCGTTAACCCAACAAACTGCACCATCAGCTTCCTCATCATCAACCCAACAAACCACACCATCAGCTTCCTCATCAACCCAACAAACCGCACCATCAGCTTCCTCATCATTAACCCAACATACCACACCATCAGCTGCCTCATCATCAACCCAACAAACCGCACCATCAGCTTCCTCATCATCAACCCAACAAACCGCACCATCAGCTTCCTCATCATCAACCCAACAAACCGCACCATCAGCTTCCTCATCAACCCAACAAACCGCACCATCAGCTTCCTCATCATCAACCCAACAAACCGCACCATCAGCTTCCTCATCATCAATCCAACAAACCCCACCATCAGCTCCTTATCATCAACCCAACAAGCCGCACCATCAGCTTCCTCATCATCAACCCAAAAAACCCCATCAGCTTGATCACCAACCCAACAAACCACACCATCAGATTCCTCATCATCAACCCAACAAACCCCACCATCAGCTCCTTATCATCAACCCAACAAACCGCACCATCAGCTTCCTCATCATCAACCCAACAGACCGCACAATCAGCTTCCTCATCACCAACCCAACAAGCTGCACCAGCAGCTTCCTCATGAAACCAAAAAAACGCACCATCAGCTTCCTCATCAACCCAACAAACTGCACCATCAGCTTCCTCATCATCAACCCAACAAACCCCACCAACAGCTTCCTTATTGTTGACCCAACTAACCGCAACATCAACTTCCTCATCATCAACCCAACAAACTGCACCATCAGCTTCCTCATCAACCCAACAAATCGCACCAGCAGCTTCCTCATCAACCCAACAAACTGCACCATCAGCTTCCTCATCATCAACCCAACAAACCCCGCCAACAGCTTCCTTATTGTTGACCCAACTAACCGCAACATCAACTTCCTCATCATCAACCCAACAAACTGCACCATCAGCTTCCTCATCAACCCAACAAATCGCACCAGCAGCTTCCTCATCAACCCAACAAACTGCACCATCAGTTTCCTCATCAACCCAAGAAACTGCACCATCAGCTTCTTCATCATCAACCCAACATACCACACCATCAGCTTCCTCATCATCAACCCAACAAACCGTACCATCAGCTTCCTCATCATCAACCCAACAAACCGCACCATCAGCTTCCTCATCATCAACCCAAAAAACCGTACCATCAGCTTCCTCATCATCAACCCAACAAACCGAACCATCAGCTTCCTCATCAAACCAACAAACCGCACCATCAGCTTCCTCATCATCAACCCAACAAACCGCACCATCAGCTTCCTCATCAAACCAACAAACCGCACCATCAGCTTCCTCATCATCAACCCAACAAACTGCACCATCAGCTTCCTCATCAATACAACAAACCGCACCATCAGCTTCTTCATCAACACAACAAACTGCACCATGAGCTTCCTCATCAACCCAACAAACCGTACCATCAGCTTCCTCATCTTCATCCCAACAAACCTCACCATCAGGATCCTCATCATAAACCCAACAAACCCCACCATCAGCTTCCTTATCATCAACCCAACAAACCGCACCATCAGCTTCCTCATCAACCCAACAAACCGCACCATCAGCTTCCTCCTCATCAACCCAACAAACCCCACCATCAATATCCTTATCATCAACCCAACAAACCGCACCATCAGCTTCCTCATCAACCCAGCAAACCGCACCATCAGCTTCCTCATCAACCGAACAAACTACACCATCAGCTTCCTCATCATCAACCCAACAAACCTCACCATCAGCTTCCTCATCAACCCAAAAAACCGCACCATGAGCTTCCTCATCAACCCAACAAACCGCATCATCAGCTTCCCATCAACCCAACAAACCGCACCATCAGCTTCCTCATCAACCCAACAAACCGCACCATCAGCTTCCTCATCATCAACCCAACAAACCGCACCATCAGCTTCCTCATCAACCCAAGAAACCGCACCATCAGCTTCCTCATCATCAACCCAACAAACCGCACCATCAGCTTCCTGATCATCAATCCAACAAACTGCACCATCAGCTTCCTCATCAACACAACAAACCGCACCATCAGCTTCTTCATCAACCCAACAAACTGCACCATCAGCTTCCTCATCAAGCCAAAAACCGCACCATCAGCTTCCTCATCATCAACCCAACAAACCCCACCATCAGCTCCTTATCATCAACCCAACAAGCCGCACCATCAGCTTCCTCATCATCAACCCAAAAAACCCCACCATCAGCTTGATCATCAACCCAACAAACCACACCATCAGATTCCTCATCATCAACCCAACAAACCGCACCATCAGCTTCCTCATCATCAACCCAACAGACCGCACAATCAGCTTCCTCATCACCAACCCAACAAGCTGCACCAGCAGCTTCCTCATGAAACCAAAAAAACGCACCATCAGCTTCCTCATCAACCCAACAAACTGCACCATCAGCTTCCTCATCATCAACCCAACAAACCACACCAACAGCTTCCTTATTGTTGACCCAACTTACCGCAACATCAACTTCCTCATCATCAACCCAACAAACTGCACCATCAGCTTCCTCATCAACACAACAAACCGCACCAGCAGCTTCCTCATCAACCCAACAAACTGCACCATCAGTTTCCTCATCAACCCAAGAAACTGCACCATCAGCTTCTTCATCATCAACCCAACATACCACACCATCAGCTTCCTCATCATCAACCCAACAAACCGTACCATCAGCTTCCTCATCATCAACCCAACAAACCGCACCATCAGCTTCCTCATCATCAACCCAAAAAACCGCACCATCAGCTTCCTCATCATCAACCCAACAAACCGCACCATCAGCTTCCTCATCAAACCAACAAACCGCACCATCAGCTTCCTCATCATCAACCCAACAAACCGCTCCATCAGCTTCCTCATCAAACCAACAAACCGCACCATCAGCTTCCTCATCATCAACCCAACAAACTGCACCATCAGCTTCCTCATCAATACAACAAACCGCACCATCAGCTTCTTCATCAACACAACAAACTGCACCATCAGCTTCCTCATCAACCCAACAAACCGTACCATCAGCTTCCTCATCTTCATCCCAACAAACCTCACCATCAGCATCCTCATCATCAACCCAACAAACCCCATCAGCTTCCTTATCATCAACCCTTAAAAACCGCACCATCAGCTTCCTCATCAACCCAACAAACCGCACCATCAGCTTCCTCCTCATCAACCCAACAAACCCCACCATCAATATCCTTATCATCAACCCAACAAACCGCACCATCAGCTTCCTCATCAACCCAGCAAACCGCACCATCAGCTTCCTCATCAACCGAACAAACTACACCATCAGCTTCCTCATCATCAACCCAACAAACCTCACCATCAGCTTCCTCATCAACCCAAAAAACCACACCATGAGCTTCCTCATCAACCCAACAAACCGCATCATCAGCTTCCCATCAACCCAACAAACCGCACCATCAGCTTCCTCATCAACCCAACAAACCGAACCATCAGCTTCCTCATCATCAACCCAACAAACTGCACCATCAGCTTCCTCATCAACACAAAAAATCGCACCATCAGCTTCTTCATCAACCCAACAAACAGCACCATCAGCTTCCTCACCAAGCCAACAAACCACACCATCAGCTTCCTCATCAACACAAAAAATCGCACCATCAGCTTCTTCATCAACCCAACAAACAGCACCATCAGCTTCCTCACCAAGCCAACAAACCACACCATCAGCTTCCTCATCATCAGCCCAACAAACCCCACAATCAGCTCCTTATCATCAACCCAACAAACCGCACCATCAGCTTCCTCATCATCAACCCAAAAAGCCTCAGCATCAGCTTCATCATCAACCCAAGAAACCGCTCCATCAGATTCCTCATCATCAACCCAAAAAACCGCACCATCAGCTTCCTCATCACCAACCAAACAAACCGCACCATCAGCTTCCTCATCAACCCAACAAACCGCACCATCAGCTTCCTCATCATCAACCCAACGAACCCCACCATCAGCTCCTTATCATCAACCCAACAAACCGCACCATCAGCTTCCTCACCATCAACCCAAAAAACCCCACCATCAGCTTCATCATCAACCCAACAAACCCCACCATCAGCTTGCTTATCGTTAACCCAACAAAGTGCACCATCAGCTTCCTCATCATCAACCCAACAAACCGCACCATCAGCTTCCTCATCAACAGAACAAACCGCACCATCAGCTTCCTCATCATCAACCCAACAAACCCCATCAGCTTCCTCATCAACCCAACAAACCGCACCATCAGCTTCCCCATCATTAACCCAACATACCGCACCATCAGCTTCCTCCTCAACCCAACTGACCGCAACATCAACTTCGTCATCATCAACCCAACAAACTGCACCATCAGCTTCCTCATCAACACAACAAACCACACCAGCAGCTTCCTCATCAACCCAACAAACTGCACCATCAGTTTCCTCATCAACCCAAGAAACTGCACCATCAGCTTCTTCATCATAAACCCAACAAACCACACCATCAGCTTCCTCATCATCAACCCAAGAAACCACACCATCAGCTTCCTCATCATCAACCCAACAAACCGTACCATCAGCTTCCTCATCATCAACCCAACAAACCGCACCATCAGCTTCCTCATCATCAACCCAAAAAACCGCACCATCAGCTTCCACATCATCAACCCAACAAACCGCACCATCAGCTTCCTCATCAACCCAACTAACCACACCATCAGCTTCCTCATCATCATCCCAATAAACCGCACCATCAGCTTCCTCATCAAACCAACAAACCGCACCATCAGCTTCCTCATCATCAACCCAACAAACTGTACCATCAGCTTCCTCATCAATACAACAAACTGCACCATCAGCTTCCTCATCAACCCAACAAACCGTACCATCAGCTTCCTCATCTGCAACCCAACAAACCTCACCATCAGCATCCTCATCATCAACCCAACAAACCCCACCATCAGCTTCCTTAGCATCAACCCAACAAACCGCACCATCAGCTTCCTCATCAACTCAACAAACCGAATCATCAGCTTCCTCATCATGAACCCAACAAACCCCACCATCAGTATCCTTATCATCAACCCAACAAACCGCACCATCAGCTTCCTCATCAACCCAGCAAACCGCACCATCAGCTTCCTCATCAACCCAACAAACTGCACCATCAGCTTCCTCATCAAGCCAAAAACCGCACCATCAGCTTCCTCATCATCAACCCAACAAACCCCACCATCAGCTCCTTATCATCAACCCAACAAGCCGCACCATCAGCTTCCTCATCATCAACCCAAAAAACCCCACCATCAGCTTGATCATCAACCCAACAAACCACACCATCAGCTTCCTCATCATCAACCCAACAAACCGCACCATCAGCTTCCTCATCATCAACCCAACAAACTGCACCATCAGCTTCCTCATCAACACAACAAACCGCACCATCAGCTTCTTCATCAACCCAACAAACTGCACCATCAGCTTCCTCATCAAGCCAAAAACCGCACCATCAGCTTCCTCATCATCAACCCAACAAACCCCACCATCAGCTCCTTATCATCAACCCAACAAGCCGCACCATCAGCTTCCTCATCATCAACCCAAAAAACCCCACCATCAGCTTGATCATCAACCCAACAAACCACACCATCAGATTCCTCATCATCAACCCAACAAACCGTACCATCAGCTTCCTCATCATCAACCCAACAGACCGCACAATCAGCTTCCTCATCACCAACCCAACAAGCTGCACCAGCAGCTTCCTCATGAAACCAACAAACCGCACCATCAGCTTCCTCATCAACCCAACAAACCGCACCATCAGCTTCCTCCTCATCAACCCAACAAACCCCACCAACAGCTTCCTCATCAACACAACAAACCGCACCAGCAGCTTCCTCATCAACCCAACAAACTGCACCATCAGTTTCCTCATCAACCCAAGAAACTGCACCATCAGCTTCTTCATCATCAACCCAACATACCAGACCATCAGCTTCCTCATCATCAACCCAACAAACCACACCATCAGCTTCCTCATCATCAACCCAACAAACCCCACCATCAATATCCTTATCATCAACCCAACAAACCGCACCATCAGCTTCCTCATCAACCCAGCAAACCGCACCATCAGCTTCCTCATCAACCCAACAAACTACACCATCAGCTTCCTCATCATCAACCCAACAAGCCTCACCATCAGCTTCCTCACCATCAACCCAAAAAACCGCACCATGAGCTTCCTCATCAACCCAACAAACCGCATCATCAGCTTCCCATCAACCCAACAAACCGCACCATCAGCTTCCTCATCAACCCAACAAACCGCACCATCAGCTTCCTCATCATCAACCCAACAAACTGCACCATCAGCTTCCTCATCAACACAAAAAACCGCACCATCAGCTTCTTCATCAACCCAACAAACAGCACCATCAGCTTCCTCACCAAGCCAACAAACCACACCATCAGCTTCCTCATCATCAACCCAACAAACCCCACAATCAGCTCCTTATCATCAACCCAACAAACCGCACCATCAGCTTCCTCATCATCAACCCAAAAAGCCTCAGCATCAGCTTCATCATCAACCCAAGAAACCGCACCAACAGATTCCTCATCATCAACCCAAAAAACCGCACCATCAGCTTCCTCATCATCAACCCAACAGACCGCACCATCAGCTTCCTCATCACCAACCAAACAAACCGCACCATCAGCTTCCTCATCAACCCAACAAACCGCACCATCAGCTTCCTCATCATCAACCCAACAAACCCCACCATCAGCTCCTTATCATCAACCCAACAAACCGCACCATCAGCTTCCTCACCATCAACCCAAAAAACCCCACCATCAGCTTCATCATCAACCCAACAAACCCCACCATCAGCTTGCTTATCGTTAACCCAACAAACTGCACCATCAGCTTCCTCATCATCAACCCAACAAACCGCACCATCAGCTTCCTCATCAACAGAACAAACCGCACCATCAGCTTCCTCATCACCAACCCAACAAACCCCATCAGCTTCCTCATCAACCCAACAAACCGCACCATCAGCTTCCCCATGATTAACCCAACATACCGCACCATCAGCTTCCTCCTCAACCCAACTGACCGCAACATCAACTTCGTCATCATCAACCCAACAAACTGCACCATCAGCTTCCTCATCAACACAACAAACCACACCAGCAGCTTCCTCATCAACCCAACAAACTGCACCATCAGTTTCCTCATCAACCCAAGAAACTGCAGCATCAGCTTCTTCATCATAAACCCAACATACCACACCATCAGCTTCCTCATCATCAACCCAAGAAACCACACCATCACAGCTTCCTCATCATCAACCCAACAAACCGTACCATCAGCTTCCTCATCATCAACCCAACAAACCGCACCATCAGCTTCCTCATCATCAACCCAAAAAACCGCACCATCAGCTTCCACATCATCAACCCAACAAACCGCACCATCGGCTTCCTCATCAACCCAACTAACCGCACCATCAGCTTCCTCATCATCATCCCAATAAACCGCACCATCAGCTTCCTCATCAAACCAACAAACCGCACCATCAGCTTCCTCATCATCAACCCAACAAACTGTACCATCAGCTTCCTCATCAATACAACAAACTGCACCATCAGCTTCCTCATCAACCCAACAAACCATACCATCAGCTTCCTCATCTTCAACCCAACAAACCTCACCATCAGCATCCTCATCATCAACCCAACAAACCCCACCATCAGCTTCCTTAGCATCAACCCAACATACCACACCATCAGCTTCCTCATCATCAACCCAAGAAACCACACCATCACAGCTTCCTCATCATCAACCCAACAAACCGTACCATCAGCTTCCTCATCATCAACCCAACAAACCGCACCATCAGCTTCCTCATCATCAACCCAAAAAACCGCACCATCAGCTTCCACATCATCAACCCAACAAACCGCACCATCAGCTTCCTCATCAACCCAACTAACCGCACCATCAGCTTCCTCATCATCATCCCAATAAACCGCACCATCAGCTTCCTCATCAAACCAACAAACCGCACCATCAGCTTCCTCATCATCAACCCAACAAACTGTACCATCAGCTTCCTCATCAATACAACAAACTGCACCATCAGCTTCCTCATCAACCCAACAAACCATACCATCAGCTTCCTCATCTTCAACCCAACAAACCTCACCATCAGCATCCTCATCATCAACCCAACAAACCCCACCATCAGCTTCCTTAGCATCAACCCAACAAACCGCACCATCAGCTTCCTCATCAACTCAACAAACCGAATCATCAGCTTCCTCATCATGAACCCAACAAACCCCTCCATCAGTATCCTTATCATCAACCCAACAAACCGCACCAACAGCTTCCTCATCAACCCAGCAAACCGCACCATCAGCTTCCTCATCAACCCAACAAACTGCACCATCAGCTTCCTCATCAAGCCAAAAACCGCACCATCAGCTTCCTCATCATCAACCCAACAAACCCCACCATCAGCTCCTTATCATCAACCCAACAAGCCGCACCATCAGCTTCCTCATCATCAACCCAAAAAACCCCACCATCAGCTTGATCATCAACCCAACAAACCACACCATCAGATTCCTCATCATCAACCCAACAAACCGCACCATCAGCTTCCTCAGCATCAACCCAACAGACCGCACAATCAGCTTCCTCATCACCAACCCAACAAGCTGCACCAGCAGCTTCCTCATGAAACCAACAAACCGCACCATCAGCTTCCTCATCAACCCAACAAACTGCACCATCAGCTTCCTCATCATCAACCCAACAAACCCCACCAACAGCTTCCTTATTGTTAACCCAACTAACCGCAACATCAACTTCCTCATCATCAACCCAACAAACTGCACCATCAGCTTCCTCATCAACACAACAAACCGCACCAGCAGCTTCCTCATCAACCCAACAAACTGCACCATCAGTTTCCTCATCAACCCAAGAAACTGCACCATCAGCTTCTTCATCATCAACCCAACATACCACACCATCAGCTTCCTCATCATCAACCCAACAAACCACACCATCAGCTTCCTCATCATCAACCCAACAAACCATACCATCAGCTTCCTCATCATCAACCCAAAAAACCACACCATCAGCTTCCTCATCATCAACCCAAAAAACCGCACCATCAGCTTCCTCATCATCAACCCAACAAACCGCACCATCAGCTTCCTCATCAAACCAACAAACCGCACCATCAGCTTCCTCATCATCAACCCAACAAACTGCACCATCAGCTTCCTCATCAATACAACAAACCGCACCATCAGCTTCTTCATCAACACAACAAACTGCACCATCAGCTTCCTCATCAACCCAACAAACCATACCATCAGCTGCCTCATCTTCATACCAACAAACCTCACCATCAGCATCCTCATCATCAACCCAACAAACCCCACCATCAGCTTCCTTATCATCAACCCAACAAACCGCACCATCAGCTTCCTCATCAACCCAGCAAACCGCACCATCAGCTTCCTCATCAACCCAACAAACCGCACCATCAGCTTCCTCATCAAACCAACAAACCGCACCATCAGCTTCCTCATCATCAACCCAACAAACTGCACCATCAGCTTCCTCATCAATACAACAAACCGCACCATCAGCTTCTTCATCAACACAACAAACTGCACCATCAGCTTCCTCATCAACCCAACAAACCGTACCATCAGCTTCCTCATCATCAACCCAACAAACCCCACCATCAGCTTCCTTATCATCAACCCAACAAACCGCACCATCAGCTTCCTCATCAACACAACAAACCGCATCATCAGCTTCCTCCTCATCAACCCAACAAACCCCACCATCAATATCCTTATCATCAACCCAACAAACCGCACCATCAGCTTCCTCATCAACCCAGCAAACCGCACCATCAGCTTCCTCATCAACCGAACAAACTACACCATCAGCTTCCTCATCATCAACCCAACAAACCTCACCATCAGCTTCCTCATCATCAACCCAAAAAACCGCACCATGAGCTTCCTCATCAACCCAACAAACCGCATCATCAGCTTCCTCATCAACCCAACAAACCGCACCATCAGCTTCCTCATCAACCCAACAAACCGCACCATCAGCTTCCTCATCATCAACCCAACAAACTGCACCATCAGCTTCCTCATCAACACAAAAAAACGCACCATCAGCTTCTTCATCAACCCAACAAACAGCAGCATCAGCTTCCTCACCAAGCCAACAAACCACACCATCAGCTTCCTCATCATCAACCCAACAAACCCCACAATCAGCTCCTTATCATCAACCCAACAAACCGCACCATCAGCTTCCTCATCATCAACCCAACAAACCCCACCATCAGCTCCTTATCATCAACCCAACAAACCGCACCATCAGCTTCCTCACCATCAACCCAAAAAACCCCACCATCAGCTTCATCATCAACCCAACAAACCCCACCATCAGCTTGCTTATCGTTAACCCAACAAACTGCACCATCAGCTTCCTCATCTTCAACCCAACAAACCTCACCATCAGCATCCTCATCATCAACCCAACAAACCCCACCATCAGCTTCCTTAGCATCAACCCAACAAACCGCACCATCAGCTTCCTCATCAACTCAACAAACCGAATCATCAGCTTCCTCATCATGAACCCAACAAACCCCACCATCAGTATCCTTATCATCAACCCAACAAACCGCACCATCAGCTTCCTCATCAACCCAGCAAACCGCACCATCAGCTTCCTCAACAACCGAACAAACTACACCATCAGCTTCCTCATCAGCAACCCAACAAACCTCACCATCAGCTCCCTCATCATCAACCCAAAAAACCGCACCATCAGTTTCCTCATCAACCCAACAAACCGCATCATCAGCTTCCTGATCAACCCAACAAACCGCACCATGAGCTTACTCATCAACCCAACAAACCACACCATCAGATTCCTCATCAGTAACCCAACAAACCTCACCATCAGCTTCCTCATAATCAACCCAACAAACCGCACCATCACCTTCCTCATGAACCCGAACAACCGCACCTTCAGCTTCCTCATCATTAACCCAACAAACCACACCATCAGCTTTCTCATTAACCCAACAAACCGCACCATCAGCTTCCTCATCATCAACCCAACAAACTGCACCATCAGCTTCCTCATCAACACAACAAACCGCACCATCAGCTTCCTCATCAACCCAACAAACTGCACCATCAGCATCCTCATCATCAACCCAACAAACCCCACCGTCAGCTTCCTTATCATCAACCCAACAAATCGCATCATCAGCTTCCTCATCAACTCAACAAACCGAATCATCAGCTTCCTCATCATCAACCCAACAAACCCCACCATCAGTATCCTTATCATCAACCCAATAAACCGCACCATCAGCTTCCTCATCAACCCAGCAAACCGCACCATCAGCTTCCTCATCATCAACCCAAAAAACCGCACCATCAGCTTCCTCATCAACCCAACTAACCGCACCATCAGCTTCCTCATCAACCCAACTAACCGCACCATCAGCTTCCTCATCAACCCAACTAACCGCACCATCAGCTTCCTCATCACCATCCCAATAAACCGCACCATCAGCTTCCTCATCAAACCAACAAACAGCACCATCAGCTTCCTCATCATCAACCCAACAAACTGCACCATCAGCTTCCTCATCAATACATCAAACCGTACCATCAGCTTCTTCATCAACACAACAAACTGCACCATCAGCTTCGTCATCAACCCAACAAACCATACCATCAGCTTCCTCATCTTCAACCCAACAAACCTCACTATCAGCATCCTCATCAACCCAACAAAAATCCCCATCAGCTTCCTTATCATCAACCCAACAAACCGCACCATCAGCTTCCTCATCAACTCAACAAACCGAATCATCAGCTTCCTCATCATCAACCCAACAAACCCCACCATCAGTATCCTTATCATCAACCCAACAAACCGCACCATCAGCTTCCTCATCAACACAGCAAACTGCAGCATCAGCTTCCTCATCAACCGAACAAACTACACCATCAGCTTCCTCATCATCAACCCAGCAGACCTCACCATCAGCTTCCTCATCAACCCAAAAAACCGCACCATCAGCTTCCTCATCAACCTAACAAACCACACCATCAGCTTCCTCATCAGTAACCCAACAAACCTCACCATCAGCTTCCTCATCATCAACCCAAACAACCGCACCATCAGCTTCCTCATTAGTAACCCAACTAACCACACCATCAGCTTCCTCATTAACCCAACAAACCGCACCATCAGCTTCCTCATCATCAACCCAACAAACCGTACCATCAGCTTCCTCATCATCAACCCAACAAACCGCACCTTCAGCTTCCTCATCATCAACCCAAAAAACCGCACCATCAGCTTCCACATCATCAACCCAACAAACCGCACCATCAGCTTCCTCATCAACCCAACTAACTGCACCATCAGCTTCCTCATCATCATCCCAATAAACCGCACCATCAGCTTCCTCATCAAACCAAAAAACCGCACCATCAGCTTCCTCATCATCAACCCAACAAACTGCACCATCAGCTTCCTCATCAATACAACAAACTGCACCTCAGCTTCCTCATCAACCCAACAAACCGTACCATCAGCTTCCTCATCTTCAACCCAACAAACCTCACCATCAGCATCCTCATCATCAACCCAACAAACCCGACCATCAGCTTCCTTATCATCAACCCAACAAACCGCACCATCAGCTTCCTCATCAACTCAACAAACCGAATCATCAGCTTCCTCATCATGAACCCAACAAACCCCACCATCAGTATCCTTATCATCAACCCAACAAACCGCACCATCAGCTTCCTCATCAACCCAGCAAACCGCACCATCAGCTTCCTCATCAACCGAACAAACTACACCATCAGCTTCCTCATCAGCAACCCAACAAACCTCACCATCAGCTCCCTCATCATCAACCCAAAAAACCGCACCATCAGTTTCCTCATCAACCCAACAAACCGCACCATGAGCTTACTCATCAACCCAACAAACCACACCATCAGCTTCCTCATCATCAACCCAAAGAACCGCACCATCAGCTTCCTCATCAACCCAACTAACCGCACCATCAGCTTCCTCATCAACCCAACTAACCGCACCATCAGCTTCCTCATCAACCCAACTAACCGCACCATCAGCTTCCTCATCACCATCCCAATAAACCGCACCATCAGCTTCCTCATCAAACCAACAAACCGCACCATCAGCCTCCTCATCATCAACCCAACAAACTACACCATCAGCTTCCTCATCATCAACCCAACAAATCTCACCATCAGCTTCCTCATCATCAACCCAACAAATCCCACCATCATCTTCCTCATCAACCCAACAAACTGCACCATCAGCTTCCTCATCATTAACCCAACATACGGCACCATCTGCTTCCTCATCAACCAACTAACCGCAACATCAACTTCCTCATCATCAACCCAACAAACTGCACCATCAGCTTCCTCATCAACACAAAAAACCGCACCATCAGCTTCTTCATCAACCCAACAGCAGCATCAGCTTCCTCAGCAAGCCAACAAACCACACCATCAGCTTCCTCATCATCAACCCAACAAACCCCACAATCAGCTCCTTATCAACAACCCAACAAACCGCACCATCAGCTTCCTCATCATCAACCCAACAAACCCCACCATCAGCTCCTTATCATCAACCCAACAATCCGCACCATCAGCTTCCTCACCATCAACCCAAAAAACCCCACCATCAGCTTCATAATCAACCCAACAAACCCCACCATCAGCTTGCTTATCGTTAACCCAACAAACTGCACCATCAGCTTCCTCATCTTCAACCCAACAAACCTCACCATCAGCATCCTCATCATCAACCCAACAAACCCCACCATCAGCTTCCTTAGCATCAACCCAACAAACCGCACCATCAGCTTCCTCATCAACTCAACAAACCGAATCATCAGCTTCCTCATCATGAACCCACCAAACCCCACCATCAGTATCCTTATCATCAACCCAACAAACCGCACCATCAGCTTCCTCATCAACCCAGCAAACCGCACCATCAGCTTCCTCATCAACCGAACAAACTACACCATCAGCTTCCTCATCAGCAACCCAACAAACCTCACCATCAGCTCCCTCATCATCAACCCAAAAAACCGCACCATCAGTTTCCTCATCAACCCAACAAACCGCATCATCAGCTTCCTGATCAACCCAACAAACCGCACCATGAGCTTACTCATCAACCCAACAAACCACACCATCAGATTCCTCATCAGTAACCCAACAAACCTCACCATCAGCTTCCTCATAATCAACCCAACAAACCGCACCATCACCTTCCTCATGAACCCTAACAACCGCACCTTCAGCTTCCTCATCATTAACCCAACAAACCACACCATCAGCTTTCTCATTAACCCAACAAACCGCACCATCAGCTTCCTCATCATCAACCCAACAAACTGCACCATCAGCTTCCTCATCAACACAACAAACCGCACCATCAGCTTCCTCATCAACCCAACAAACTGCACCATCAGCATCCTCATCATCAACCCAACAAACCCCACCGTCAGCTTCCTTATCATCAACCCAACAAACCGCATCATCAGCTTCCTCATCAACTCAACAAACCGAATCATCAGCTTCCTCATCATCAACCCAACAAACCCCACCATCAGTATCCTTATCATCAACCCAATAAACCGCACCATCAGCTTCCTCATCAACCCAGCAAACCGCACCATCAGCTTCCTCATCATCAACCCAAAAAACCGCACCATCAGCTTCCTCATCAACCCAACTAACCGCACCATCAGCTTCCTCATCAACCCAACTAACCGCACCATCAGCTTCCTCATCAACCCAACTAACCGCACCATCAGCTTCCTCATCACCATCCCAACAAACCGCACCATCAGCTTCCTCATCAAACCAACAAACAGCACCATCAGCTTCCTCATCATCAACCCAACAAACTGCACCATCAGCTTCCTCATCAATACATCAAACCGTACCATCAGCTTCTTCATCAACACAACAAACTGCACCATCAGCTTCGTCATCAACCCAACAAACCATACCATCAGCTTCCTCATCTTCAACCCAACAAACCTCACTATCAGCATCCTCATCAACCCAACAAACACCACTATCAGCTTCATTATCATCAACCCAACAAACCGCACCATCAGCTTCCTCATCAACTCAACAAACCGAATCATCAGCTTCCTCATCATCAACCCAACAAACCCCACCATCAGTATCCTTATCATCAACCCAACAAACCGCACCATCAGCTTCCTCATCAACACAGCAAACTGCACCATCAGCTTCCTCATCAACCGAACAAACTACACCATCAGCTTCCTCATCATCAACCCAGCAGACCTCACCATCAGCTTCCTCATCATCAACCCAAAAAACCGCACCATCAGCTTCCTCATCAACCTAACAAACCACACCATCAGCTTCCTCATCAGTAACCCAACAAACCTCACCATCAGCTTCCTCATCATCAACCCAAACAACCGCACCATCAGCTTCCTCATTAGTAACCCAACAAACCACACCATCAGCTTCCTCATTAACCCAACAAACCGCACCATCAGCTTCCTCATCATCAACCCAACAAACCGTACCATCAGCTTCCTCATCATCAACCCAACAAACCGCACCATCAGCTTCCTCATCATCAACCCAAAAAACCGCACCATCAGCTTCCACATCATCAACCCAACAAACCGCACCATCAGCTTCCTCATCAACCCAACTAACTGCACCATCAGCTTCCTGATCATCATCCCAATAAACCGCACCATCAGCTTCCTCATCAAACCAACAAACCGCACCATCAGCTTCCTCATCATCAACCCAACAAACTGCACCATCAGCTTCCTCATCAATACAACAAACTGCACCTCAGCTTCCTCATCAACCCAACAAACCGTACCATCAGCTTCCTCATCTTCAACCCAACAAACCTCACCATCAGCATCCTCATCATCAACTCAACAAACCTGACCATCAGCTTCCTTATCATCAACCCAACAAACCGCACCATCAGCTTCCTCATCAACTCAACAAACCGAATCATCAGCTTCCTCATCATGAACCCAACAAACCCCACCATCAGTATCCTTATCATCAACCCAACAAACCGTACCATCAGCTTCCTCATCAACCCAGCAAACCGCACCATCAGCTTCCTCATCAACCGAACAAACTACACCATCAGCTTCCTCATCAGCAACCCAACAAACCTCACCATCAGCTCCCTCATCATCAACCCAAAAAACCGCACCATCAGTTTCCTCATCAACCCAACAAACCGCACCATGAGCTTACTCATCAACCCAACAAACCACACCATCAGCTTCCTCATCAGTAACCCAACAAACCTGACCATCAGCTTCCTCATAATCAACCGAACAAACTGCACCATCACCTTCCTCATGAACCCAAACAACCGCACCATCAGCTTCCTCATCATTAACCCAACAAACCACATCATCAGCTTCCTCATTAACCCAACAAACCGCACCATCAGCTTCCTCATCATCAACCCAACAAACTGCACCATCAGCTTCCTCATCAACACAACAAACCGCACCATCAGCTTCCTCATCAACCCAACAAACTGCACCATCAGCATCCTCATCATCAACCCTACAAACCCCACCATCAGCTTCCTTATCATCAACCCAACAAACCGCATCATCAGCTTCCTCATCAACTCAACAAACTGAATCATCAGCTTCCTCATCATCAACCCAACAAAACCCACCATCAGTATTCTTATCATCAACCCAATAAACCGCACCATCAGCTTCCTCATCAACCCAGCAAACCGCACCATCAGCTTCCTCATCATCAACCCAAAAAAATGCACCATCAGCTTTCTCATCATCAACCCAACAAACCGCACCATCAGCTTCCTCATCAACCCAACTAACCGCACCATCAGCTTCCTCATCATCATCCCAATAAACCGCACCATCAGCTTCCTCATCAAACCAACAAACCGCACCATCAGCTTCCTCATCATCAGCCCAACAAACTGCACCTTCAGCTTCCTCAACAATACAACAAACCGTACCATCAGCTTCTTCATCAACACAACAAACTGCACCATCAGCTTCCTCATCAACCCAACAAACCATACCATCAGCTTCCTAATCTTCAACCCAACAAACCTCACCATCAGCATCCTCGTCATCAACCCAACAAACCCCACCATCAGCTTCCTTATCTTCAACCCAACAAAGCGCACCATCAGCTTCCTCATCAACTCAACAAACCGAATCATCAGCTTCCTCATCATCAACCCAACAAACCCCACCATCAGTATCCTTATCATCAACCCAACAAACCGCACCATCAGCTTCCTCATCAACCCAGCAAACTGCACCATCAGCTTCCTCATCAACCGAACAAACTACACCATCAGCTTCCTCATCATCAACCCAACAAACCGCACCATCAGCTTCCTCATCATCAACCCAAAAAACCGCACCATCAGCTTCCTCATCAACCCAACAAACCGCATCATCAGCTTCCTGATCAACCCAACAAACCGCACCATCAGCTTCCTCATCAGTAACCCAACAAACCTCACCATCAGCTTCCTCATCATCAACCCAGCAAACCGCACCGTCACCTTCCTCATCAACCCAAACAACCGCACCATCAGCTTCCTCATCATTAACCCAACAAACCACACCATCAGCTTCCTCATTAACCCAACAAACCGCACCATCAGCTTCCTCATCATCAACCCAACAAACTGCACCATCAGCTTCCTCATCAACACAACAAACCGCACCATCAGCTTCCTCATCAACCCAACAAACTGCACCATCAGCATCCTCATCATCAACCCAACAAACCCCACCATCAGCTTCCTTATCATCAACCCAACAAACCGCACCATCAGCTTCCTCATCAACTCAACAAACCGAATCATCAGCTTCCTCATCATCAACCCAACAAACCCCACTGTCAGTATCCTTATCGTCAACCCAATAAACCGCACCATCAGCTTCCTCATCAAACCAGCAAACCGCACCATCAGCTTCCTCAACATCAACCCAACAAACTGCACCATCAGCTTCCTCATCAACACAACAAACCGCACCATCAGCTTCCTCATCAACCCAACAAACTGCACCATCAGCTTCCTTATCATCAACCCAACAAACCGCATCATCAGCTTCCTCATCAACTCAACAAACCGAATCATCAACTTCCTCATCATCAACCCAACAAACCCCACCATCAGTATCCTTATCATCAACCCAATAAACCGCACCATCAGCTTCCTCATCAACCCAGCAAACCGCACCATCAGCTTCCTCATCATCAACCCAAAAAAACGCACCATCAGCTTCCTCATCATCAACCCAACAAACCGCACCATCAGCTTCCTCATCAACGCAACTAACCACACCATCAGCTTCCTCATCATCATCCCAATAAACCGCACCATCAGCTTCCTCATCAAACCAACAAACCGCACCATCAGCTTCCTCATCATCAACCCAACAAACTGCACCATCAGCTTCCTCATCAACACAACAAACCGCACCATCAGCTTCCTCATCAACCCAAAAAACTGCACCATCACCATCCTCATCATCAACCCAACAAACCCCACCATCAGCTTCCTTATCATCAACCCAACAAACCGCATCATCAGCTTCCTCATCAACTCAACAAACCGAATCATCAACTTCCTCATCATCAACCCAACAAACCCCACCATCAGTATCCTTATCATCAACCCAATAAACCGCACCATCAGCTTCCTCATCAACCCAGCAAACCGCACCATCAGCTTCCTCATCAACCCAAAAAACTGCACCATCACCATCCTCATCATCAACCCAACAAACCCCACCATCAGCTTCCTTATCATCAACCCAACAAACCGCATCATCAGCTTCCTCATCAACTCAACAAACCGAATCATCAACTTCCTCATCATCAACCCAACAAACCCCACCATCAGTATCCTTATCATCAACCCAATAAACCGCACCATCAGCTTCCTCATCAACCCAGCAAACCGCACCATCAGCTTCCTCATCAACCCAACTAACCGCACCATCAGCTTCCTCATCATCATCCCAATAAACCGCACCATCAGCTTCCTCATCAACCCAACAAACCGCACCATCAGCTTCCTCATCAACCCAACAAACTGCACCATCAGCTTCCTCATCAATACAACAAACCGTACCATCAGCTTCTTCATCAACACAACAAACTGCACCATCAGCTTCCTCATCAACCCAACAAACCATACCATCAGCTTCCTCATCTTCAACCTAACAAACCTCACCATCAGCATCCTCATCATCAACCCAACAAACCCCACCATCAGCTTCCTTATCATCAACCCAACAAACCGCACCATCAGCTTCCTCATCAACTCAACAAACCGAATCATCAGCTTCCTCATCATCAACCCAACAAACCCCACCATCAGTATCCTTATCATCAACCCAACAAACCGCACCATCAGCTTCCTCATCAACCCAGCAAACTGCACCATCAGCTTCCTCATCAACCGAACAAACTACACCATCAGCTTCCTCATCATCAATCCAACAAACCTCACAATCAGCTTCCTCATCAACCCAACAAACCGCACCATCAGCTTCCTCATCAACCTAGCAAACTACACCATCAGCTTCCTCATCATCAATCCAACAAACCTCACCATCAGCTTCCTCATCAACCCAACAAACCGCACCATCAGCTTCCTCATCAACCTAGCAAACTGCACCATCAGCTTCCTCATCATCAACCCAAAAAACCGCACCATCAGCTTCCTCATCAACCCAACAAACCGCACCATCAGCTTCCTCATCAACCTAGCAAACCACACCATCAGCTTCCTCCTCAGTAACCCAACAAACCTCACCATCAGCTTCCTCATCATCAACCCAGCAAACCGCACCAGCACCTTCCTCATCAACCCAAACAACCGCACCATCAGCTTCCTCATCATTAACCCAACAAACCACACCATCAGCTTCCTCATTAACCCAACAAACCGCACCATCAGCTTCCTCATCATCAACCCAACAAACTGCACCATCAGCTTCCTCATCAACACAACAAACCGCACCATCAGCTTCCTCATCAACCCAACAAACTGCACCATCAGCATCCTCATCATCAACCCAACAAACCCCACCATCAGCTTCCTTATCATCAACCCAACAAACCGCACCATCAGCTTCCTCATCAACTCAACAAACCGAATCATCAGCTTGCTCATCATCAACCCAGCAAACCGCACCATCACCTTCCTCATCAACCCAAACAACCGCACCATCAGCTTCCTCATCATTAACCCAACAAACCACACCAACAGCTTCCTCATTAACCCAACAAACCGCACCATCAGCTTCCTCATCATCAACACAACAAACTGCACCATCAGCTTCCTCATCAACACAACAAACCACACCATCAGCTTCCTCATCAACCCAACAAACTGCACCATCAGCATCCTCATCATCAACCCAACAAACCCCACCATCAGCTTCCTTATCATCAACCCAACAAACCGCACCATCAGCTTCCTCATCAACTCAACAAACCGAATCATCAGCTTCCTCATCATCAACCCAACAAACCCCACCATCAGTATCCTTATCGTCAACCCAATAAACCGCACCATCAGCTTCCTCATCAACCCAGCAAACCGCACCATCAGCTTCCTCATCATCAACCCAAACATCCGGATCATCAGCTTCCTCATCATCAACCCAACAAACCGCAGCATCAGCTTCCTCATCAACCCAACCAACCGCACCATCAGCTTCCTCATCATCATCCCAATAAACTGCACCATCAGCTTCCTCATCAAACCAACAGACCGTACCATCAGCTTCCTCATCATCAACCCAACAAACTGCACCATCAGCTTCTTCATCAATACAACAAACCGCACCATCAGCTTCTTCATCAACACAACAAACGGCACCATCAGCTTCCTCATCAACCCAACCAACTGTACCATCAGCTTCCTCATCTTCAACCCAACAAACCTCACCATCAGCATCCTCATCCTCAACCCAACAAACCCCACCATCAGCTTCTTTATCATCAACCCAACAAACCGCACCATCAGCTTCCTCATCAACTCAACAAACCGAATCATCAGCTTCCTCATCATCAACCCAACAAACCCCACCATCAGTATCCTTATCGTCAACCCAATAAACCGCACCATCAGCTTCCTCATCAACCCAGCAAACCGCACCATCAGCTTCCTCATCATCAACCCAAAAAACCGGACCATCAGCTTCCTCATCATCAACCCAACAAACTGCACCATCAGCTTCCTCATCAACCCAACAAACTGCACCATCAGCTTCCTCATCAACACAACAAACCGCAATATCAGCTTCTTCATCAACCCAACAAACCGCACCATCAGCTTCCTCATCATCAACCCAACAAACTACACCATCAGCTTCCTCATCATCAACCCAACAAACCTCACCATCAGCTTCCTCATCAACCCAACAAACCCCACCATCATCTTCCTCATCAAACCAACAAACTGCACCATCAGCTTCCTCATCATCAACCCAACAAACCCCACCATCAGATTCCTTATCATCAACCCAACAAACCGCATCATCAGCTTCCTCATCAACTCAACAAACCGAATCATCAACTTCCTCATCATCAACCCAACAAACCCCACCATCAGTATCCTTATCATCAACCCAATAAACCGCACCATCAGCTTCCTCATCAACCCAGCAAACCGCACCATCAGCTTCCTCATCATCAACCCAAAAAAACGCAACATCAGCTTCCTCATCATCAACCCAACAAACCCCACCATCAGCTTCCTTATCATTAACCCAACAAACCGCACCACGAGCTTCCTCATCACCAACCCAACAAATCCCACCATCAGTTTCCGTATCATCAACCCAACAAACCACACCATCAGCTTCCTCATCAACCCAGCAAACCGCACCATCAGCTTCCTCATCAATCCAACAAACTGCACCATCAGCTTCCTCATCATCAACCCAACAATCCTCACCATCAGCTTCCTCATCATCAACCCAACAAACCCCACAATCAGCTTCCTCATCAACCCAACAAACTGCACCATCAGCTTCCTCATCATCAACCCAACAAACCCCACCATCAGCTTCCTTATCAACACAACAAACCCCACCATCAACTTCCTTATCAACCCAACAAACCCCACCATCAGCTTCCTTATCATCAACCCAAAAAACCGCACCATCAGCTTCCTCATCAATCCAACAAACCGCATCATCAGCTTCCTCATCAACCCAACAAACAACACCATCAGGTTCCTCATCTTCAACCCAACATGCCACACCATCAGCTTCCTCATCATCAACCCAACAAACTGCACCATCAGCTTCCTCATCATCAACCCAACAAACCCCACCATCAGCTTCCTTATCAACACAACAAACCCCACCATCAACTTCCTTATCAACCCAACAAACCCCACCATCAGCTTCCTTATCATCAACCCAAAAAACCGCACCATCAGCTTCCTCATCAATCCAACAAACTGCACCATCAGCTTCCTCATCATCAACCCAACAAACCCCACCATCAGCTTCCTTATCAACACAACAAACCCCACCATCAACTTCCTTATCAACCCAACAAACCCCACCATCAGCTTCCTTATCATCAACCCAAAAAACCGCACCATCAGCTTCCTCATCAATCCAACAAACCGCATCATCAGCTTCCTCATCAACCCAACAAACAACACCATCAGGTTCCTCATCTTCAACCCAACATGCCACACCATCAGCTTCCTCATCATCAACCCAACAAACTGCACCATCAGCTTCCTCATCAACCCAACAAACTGCACCATCAGCTTCCTCATCAACACAACAAACCGAAATATCAGCTTCTTCATCAACCCAACAAACTGCACCATCAGCTTCCTCATCAACAAAACAAACCGCACCATCAGCTTCCTCGTCATCAACCCAACAAACTACACCATCAGCTTCCTCATCATCAACCCAACAAATCTCACCATCAGCTTCCTCATCATCAACCCAACAAATCCCACCATCATCTTCCTCATCAACCCAACAAACTGCACCATCAGCTTCCTCATCATTAACCCAACATACGGCACCATCTGCTTCCTCATCAACCAACTAACCGCAACATCAACTTCCTCATCATCAACCCAACAAACTGCACCATCAGCTTCCTCATCAACCCAACAAACTGCACCATCAGATTCCTCATCAACCCAAGAAACTGCACCATCAGCTTCCTCATCATCAACCGAACAAACCACACCATCAGCCTCCGCATCATCAACCCAACAAACCGCACCATCAGCTTCCTCATCATCAACCCAACAAACCGCACCATCAGCTTCCTCATCATCAACCCAACAAACCGCACCATTAGCTGCCTCATCATCAACCCAACAAACCACACCATCAGCTTCCTCATCAACCTAACTATCCGCACCATCAGCTTCCTGATCATCATCCCAATAAACCGCACCATCAGCTTTCTCATCAAACCAACAAACCATACCATCAGCTTCCTCATCATCAACCCAACAAACTGCACCATCAGCTTCCTCATCAACACAACAAACCGCACCATCAGCTTCTTCATCAACCCAACAAACTGCACCATCAGCTTCCTCATCAACACAAGAAACCGCACCATCAGCTTCCTCATCATCAACCCTACACACCTCACTATCAGTTTCCTCAGCATCTACCCAACAAACCCCACCATCAGCTTCCTTATCATCAACACAATAAACCGCACCATCAGCTTCCTCATCAACCCAACAAACTGCATCATCAGCTTCCTCATCATCAACCCAACAAACCCCACCATCAGTTTCCTTATCATCAACCCAACAAACTGCACCATCAGCTTCCTCATCATCAACCCAACAAACCCCATCATCAGCTTCCTTATCATCAACCCAAAAAACCGCACCATCAGCTTCCTCATCAACCCAACAAACCACATCATCAGCTTTCTCATTAACCCAACATACCGCACCATCAGCTTCCTCAGCATCAACCCAACATACCGCACCATCAGCTTCCTCAGCATCAACCCAACAAACCTCACCATCAGCTTCCTCATCATCAACCCAACAAACCGCACCATCACCTTCCTCATCAACCCAAAAAAACGCACCATCAGCTTCATCATCATCAACCCAACAAACCACACCATCAGTTTCCTCCTTAACCCAACAAACCGCACCATCAGCTTCCTCATCATCAACCCAACAAACTGCACCATCAGCTTCCTCATCAACACAAAAAACCGCACCATCAGCTTCCTCACCAACTCAACAAACCGAATCATCAGCTTCCTCATCATCAACCCAACAAACCCCACCATCAGTATCCTTATCATCAACCCAACAAACCGCACCATCAGTATCCTTATCATCAACCCAACAAACCGCACCATCAGCTTCCTCATCAACCGAACAAACTACAACATCAGCTTCCTCATCATCAACCCAACAAACCTCACCATCAGCTTCCTCATCATCAACCCAAAATACCGCACCATCAGCTTCCTCATCAACCCAACAAACCGCATCATCAGCTTACTCTTCAACCCAACAAACCGCATCATCAGCTTCCTCATCAACCCAAAAAACCACACCATCAGCTTCCTCATCATCAACTCAACAAACCTCACCATCAGCTTCCTCATCATCAACCCAACAAAGCGCACCATTGCCTTCCTCATCAACCCAAACAACTGCACCATCAGCTTCCTCATCATTAACCCAACAAACCACACCATCAGCTTCCTCATTAACCCAACAAACTGCACCACCAGCTTCCTCATCATCAACCCAACAAACTGCACCATCAGCTTCATCATCAACACAAAAACGGCACCATCAGCTTCCTCATCAAACCAACAAACTGCAACATTAGCTTCCTCATCATCAACCCAAAAAACCCCACCATCAGCTTCCTTATCATTACCCCAACAAACCGCACCACCAGCTTCCTCATCATCAACCCAACAAACCGCACCATCAGCTTCCTCATCACCCCAGCAAACCGCACCATCAGCTTCCTCATCAACCCAACAAACTGCACCATCAGCTTCCTCATCATCAACCCAACAAACCTCACCATCATCTTCCTCATCATCAACCCAACAAACCCCACCATCAGCTTCCTCATCAACCCAACAAACTGCACCATCAGCTTCCTCATCATCAACCCAACAAACCCCACCATCAGCTTCCTTATCAACACAACAAACACCACCATCAACTTCCTTATCAACCCAACAAACCCCACCATCAGCTTCCTTATCATCAACCCAAAAAACCGCACCATCAGTTTCCTCATCATCAACCCAACAAACTGCACCATCAGCTTCCTCATCAACCCAACAAACTGCACCATCAGCTTCCTCATCAACACAACAAACCGCAATATCAGCTTCTTCATCAACCCAACAAACTGCACCATCAGCTTCCTCATCATCAACCCAACAAACTACACCATCAGCTTCCTCATCATCAACCCAACAAACTACACCATCAGCTTCCTCATCATTAACCCAACAAACCTCACCATCAGCTTCGTCATCATCAACCCAAGAAACCCCACCATCATCTTCCTCATCAAACCAACAAACTGCACCATCAGCTTCCTCACCAACACAACCAACCGCAACATCAACTTCCTCATCATCAACCCAACAAACTGCACCATCAGCTTCCTCATCAACACAACAAACCACACCAGCAGCTTCCTCATCAACCCAACAAACTGCACCATCAGATTCCTCATCAACCCAAGAAACTGCACCATCAGCTTCCTCATCATCAATGGAACAAACCACACCATCAGCCTCCGCATCATCAGCCGTACAAACCGCACCATCAGCTTCCTCATCATCAACCCAACAAACCGCACCATCAGCTTCCTCATCACCAACCCAACAAATCGCACCATCAGCTTCCTCATCAACCCAACTATCCGCAACATCAGCTTCCTGATCATCATCCCAACAAACCGCACCATCAGCTTCCTCATCTTCAACCCAACAAACCTCACCATCAGCATCCTCATCATCAACCCAACAAACCGCACCATCAGCTTCCTCATCAACTCAACAAACCGAATCATCGGCTTCCTCATCATCCACCCAACAAACCCCACCATCAGTATCCTTATCATCAACCCAATAAACTGCATCATCAGCTTCCTCATCAACCCAGCAAACCGCACCATCAGCTTCCTCATCATCAACCCAAAAAACCGCACCATCAGCTTCCTCATCATCAACCCAACAAACCGCACCATCAGCTTCCTCATCAACCCAACTAACCGCACCATCAGCTTCCTCATCAACATCCCAATAAACCGCACCATCAGCTTCCTCATCAATACAACAAACCGCACCATCAGCTTCTTCATCAACACAACAAACCGCACCATCAGCTTCCTCATCAACCCAACAAACCGTACCATCAGCTTCCTCATCATCAACCCAACAAACCCCACCATCAGCTTCTTTATCATCAATCCAACAAACCGCACCATCACCATCCTTGTCAACCCAGCAATCCGCACCATCAGCTTCCTCATCAACCGAACAAACTACACCATCAGCTTCCTCATCATCAACCCAACAAACCTCACCATCAGCTTCCTCATCATCAACCCAAAAAACCGCACCATCAGCTTCCTCATCAACCCAACAAACCGCATCATCAGCTCCCTCATCAACCCAACAAACTGCATCATCAGCTTCCTCATCAACCCAACAAATCTCACCATCAGCTTCCTCATCATCAACTCAACAAAACTCACCATCAGCTTCCTCATCATCAACCTAACAAACCGCACCATCACCTTCCTCTTCAACCCAAACAACCGCACCATCTGCTTCCTCATCATTAACCCAACAAACCGCACCATCAGCTTCCTCATTAACCCAACAAACCACACCATCAGCTTCCTCATCATCAATCCAACAAACTGCACCATCAGCTTCATCATCAACACAAAAACCGCACCATCAGCTTCCTCATCAAACCAACAAACTGCAACATTAGCTTTCTCATCAACAACCCAACAAACCCCACCATCAGCTTCCTTATCATTAACCCAACAAACCGCACCACCAGCTTCCTCATCATCAACCCAACAATCCCACCATCAGTTTCCGTATCATCAACCCAACAAACCGCACCATCAGCTTCCTCATCAACCCAGCAAACCGCACCATCAGCTTCCTCATCAACCCAACAAACTGCACCATCAGCTTCCTCATCATCAACCCAACAATCCTCACCATCAGCTTCCTCATCATCAACCCAACAAACCCCACCATCAGCTTCCTCATCAACCCAACAAACTGCACCATCAGCTTCCTCATCATCAACCCAACAATCCTCACCATCAGCTTCCTCATCATCAACCCAACAAACCACACCATCAGCTTCCTCATTAACCCAACAAACCGCACCATCAGCTTCCTCATCATCAACCCAACAAACTGCACCATCAGCTTCATCATCAACACAAAAACCGCACCATCAGCTTCCTCATCAAACCAACAAACTGCAGCATTAGCTTCCTCATCATCAACCCAACAAACCCCACCATCAGCTTCCTTATCATTACCCCAACAAACCGCACCACCAGCTTCCTCATCATCAACCCAACAAATCCCACCATCAGTTTCCGTATCATCAACCCAACAAACCGCACCATCAGCTTCCTCATCAACCCAGCAAACCGCACCACCAGCTTCCTCATCAACCCAACAAACTGCACCATCAGCTTCCTCATCATCAACCCAACAAACCTCACCATCATCTTCCTCATTATCAACCCAACAAACCCCACCATCAGCTTCCTCATCAACCCAACAAACTGCACCATCAGCTTCCTCATCATCAACCCAACAAACCCCACCATCAGCTTCCTTATCAACACAACAAACCCCACCATCAACTTCCTTATCAACCCAACAAACCCCACCATCAGCTTCCTTATCATCAACCCAAAAAACCGCAGCATCAGCTTCCTCATCAACCCAACAAACCGCATCATCAGCTTCCTCATCATCAACCCATCAAACCACACCATCAGGTTCCTCATCAACCCAACAAACTGCACCATCAGCTTCCTCATCAACACAACAAACCGCAATATCAGCTTCTTCATCAACCCAACAAACTGCACCTTCAGCTTCCTCATCAACCCAACAAACTACACCATCAGCTTCCTCATCATCAACCCAATAAACTACACCATCAGCTTCCTCATCATCAACCCAACAAACCTCACCATCAGCTTCCTCATCATCAACCCAACAAACCCCACCATCATCTTCCTCATCAACCCAACAAACTGCACCATCAGCTTCCTCATCATTAACACAACATACTGCACCATCAGCTTCCTCATCAACACAACTAACCGCAACATCAACTTCCTCATCATCAACCCAAAAAACTGCACCATCAGCTTCCTCATCAACACAACAAACCACACCAGCAGCTTCCTCATCAACCCAACAAACTGCACCATCAGATTCCTCATCAACCCAAGAAACTGCACCATCAGCCTCCGCATCATCAACTGAACAAACCGCCCCATCAGCTTCCTCATCATCAACCCAACAAACCGCACCATCAGCTTCCTCATCATCAACCCAACAAACCGCACCATTAGCTTCCTCATCATCAACCCAACAAACCGCACCATCAGCTTCCTCATCAACCCAACTATCTGCACCATCAGCTTCCTGATCATCATCCCAATAAACCGCACCATCAGCTTTCTCATCAAACCAACAAACCATACCATCAGCTTCCTCATCATCAACCCAACAAACTGCACCATCAGCTTCCTCATCAACACAACAAACCGCACCATCAGCTTCTTCATCAACCCAACAAACTGCACCATCAGCTTCCTCATCAACACAAGAAACCGCACCATCAGCGTCCTCATCATCAACCCAACACACCTCACCATCAGCTTCCTCAGCATCTACCCAACAAACCCCACCATTAGCTTCCTTATCATCAGCCCAATAAACCGCACCATCAGCTTCCTCATCAACCCAACAAACCGCATCATCAGCTTCCTCATCATCAACCCAACAAACCCCACCATCCGTTTCCTTATCATCAACCCAATAAACCACACCATCAGCTTCCTCATCAACCCAGCAAACCGCACCATCAGCTTCCTCATCATCAACCCAAAAAACCGCACCATCAGCTTCCTCATCATCAACCCAACAAACCGCACCATCAGCTTCCTCATCAACCCAAACAACCGCACCATCAGCTTCCTCATCATTAACCCAACAAACCACACCATCAGCTTCCTCATTAACCCAACAAACCGCACCATCAGCTTCCTCATCATCAACCCAACAAACTGCACCATCAGCTTCCTCATCAACACAACAAACCGCACCATCAGCTTCCTCATCAACCCAACAAACTGCACCATCAGCATCCTCATCATCAACCCAACAAACCCCACCATCAGCTTCCTCAACATCAACCGAACAAACCGCACCATCAGCTCCCTCATCAACTCAACAAACCGAATCATCAGCTTCCTCATTATCAACCCAACAAACTCCACCATCAGTATCATTATCATCAACCCAATAAACCGCACCATCAGCTTCCTCATCAACCCAGCAAACCGCACCATCAGCTTCCTCATCATCAACCCAAAAAACCGCACCATCAGCTTCCTCATCATCAACCCAACAAACCGCACCATCAGCTTCCTCATCAACCCAACTAACCGCGCCATCAGCTTCCTCATCATCATCCCAGTAAACCGCACCATCAGCTTCCTCATCATCAACCCAACAAACCGCGCCATCAGCTCTTCATCAACACAACAAACCCCACCATCAGCTTCCTTATCAACCCAACATACCCCATCATCAGCTTCATTATCAACCCAAAAAACCGCACCATCTGCTTCCTCATCAACCCAACAAACCACATCATCAGCTTCCTCATTAACCCAACATACCGCACCATCAGCTTCCTCAGCATTAACCCAACAAACCTCACCATCAGCTGCCTCATCATCAACCCAACAAACCGCACCATCACCTTCCTCATCAACCCAAAAAATCGCACCATCAGCTTCCTCATGCTCAACCCAACAAACCACACCATCAGTTTCCTCATTAACCCAACAAACCGCACCATCAGCTTCCTCATCATCAACCCAACAAACTGCACCATCAGCTTCCTCATCAACCCAACAAACCGCATCATCAGCTTTCTGATCAACCCAACAAACCGCACCATCAGCTTCCTCATCAACCTAACAAACCACACCATCAGCTTCCTCATCAGTAACCCAACAAACCTCACCATCAGCTTCCTCATCATCAACCCAACAAACCGCACCATCACCTTCCTCATCAACCCAAACAACCGCACCATCCGCTTCCTCATCATTAACCCAACAAACCACACCATCAGCTTCCTCATTAACCCAACAAACCGCACCATCAGCTTCATCATCAACACAAAAACTGCACCATCAGCTTCCTCATCAAACCAACAAACTGCAACATTAGCTTCCTCATCATCAACCCAACAAACCCCACCATCAGCTTCCTTATCATCAACCCAACAAACCGCACCATCAGCTTCCTCATCAACTCAACAAACCGAATCATCGGCTTCCTCATCATCCACCCAACAAACCCCACCATCAGTATCCTTATCATCAACCCAATAAACCGCATCATCAGCTTCCTCATCAACCCAGCAAACCGCACCATCAGCTTCCTCATCATCAACCCAAAAAACCGCACCATCAGCTTCCTCATCATCAACCCAACAAACCACACCATCAGCTTCCTCATCAACCCAACTAACCGCACCATCAGCTTCCTCATCATCATCCCAATAAACCGCACCATCAGCTTCCTCATCAATACAACAAACCGCACCATCAGCTTCTTCATCAACACAACAAACCGCACCATCAGCTTCCTCATCAACCCAACAAACCGTACCATCAGCTTCCTCATCTTCAACCCAACAAACCTCACCATCAGCATCCTCATCATCAACCCAACAAACCCCACCATCAGCTTCTTTATCATCAATCCAACAAACCCCACCATCAGCTTCCTCATCAACTCAACAAACCGAATCATCTGCTTCCTCATCATCAACCCAACAAACCCCACCATCAGTATCCTTATCATCAACCCAACAAACCGCACCATCAGCATCCTCGTCAACCCAGCAATCCGCACCATCAGCTTCCTCATCAACCGAACAAACTACACCATCAGCTTCCTCATCATCAACCCAACAAACCTCACCATCAGCTTCCTCATCATCAACCCAAAAAACCGCACCATCAGCTTCCTCATCAACCCAACAAACCGCATCATCAGCTTCCTCATCAACCCAACAAACTGCATCATCAGCTTCCTCATCAACCCAACAAATCTCACCATCAGCTTCCTCATCATCAACTCAACAAAACTCACCATCGGCTTCCTCATCATCAACCTAACAAACCGCACCATCACCTTCCTCATCAACCCAAACAACCGCACCATCAGCTTCCTCATCATTAACCCAACAAACCGCACCATCAGCTTCCTCATTAACCCAACAAACCACACCATCAGCTTCCTCATCATCAATCCAACAAACTGCACCATCAGCTTCATCATCAACACAAAAACCGCACCATCAGCTTCCTCATCAAACCAACAAACTGCAACATTAGCTTCCTCATCAACAACCCAACAAACCCCACCATCAGCTTCCTTATCATTAACCCAACAAACCGCACCACCAGCTTCCTCATCATCAACCCAACAAATCCCACCATCAGTTTCCGTATCATCAACCCAACAAACCGCACCATCAGCTTCCTCATCAACCCAGCAAACCGCACCATCAGCTTCCTCATCAACCCAACAAACTGCACCATCAGCTTCCTCATCATCAACCCAACAATCCTCACCATCAGCTTCCTCATCATCAACCCAACAAACACCACCATCAGCTTCCTCATCAACCCAACAAACTGCACCATCAGCTTCCTCATCATCAACCCAACAATCCTCACCATCAGCATCCTCATCATCAGCCCAACAAACCCCACCATCAGCTTCCTGATCAACACAACAAACCCCACCATCAACTTCCTTATCAACCCAACAAACCGCACCATCAGCTTCCTTATCATCAACCCAAAAAACCGCACCATCAGCTTCCTCATCAATCCAACAAATCGCATCATCAGCTTCCTCATCAACCCAACAAACCACACCATCAGGTTCCTCATCTTCAACCCAACATGCCACACCATCAGCTTCCTCATCATCAACCCAACAAACTGCACCATCAGCTTCCTCATCAACCCAACAAACTGCACCATCAGCTTCCTCATCAACACAACAAACCGAAATATCAACTTCTTCATCAACCCAACAAACTGCACCATCAGCTTCCTCATCAACAAAACAAACCGCACCATCAGCTTCCTCATCATCAACCCAACAAACTACACCATCAGCTTCCTCATCATCAACCCAACAAACCTCACCATCAGCTTCCTCATCATCAACCCAACAAACCCCACCATCATCTTCCTCATCAACCCAACAAACTGCACCATCAGCTTCCTCATCATTAACCCAACATACGGCACCATCAGCTTCCTCATCAACCCAACTAACCGCAACATCAACTTCCTCATCATCAACCCAACAAACTGCACCATCAGCTTCCTCATCAACACAACGAACCACAACAGCAGCTTCCTCATCAACCCAACAAACTGCACCATCAGATTCCTAATCAACCCAAGAAACTGCACCATCAGCTTCCTCATCATCAACCGAACAAACCACACCATCAGCCTCCGCATCATCAACCCAACAAACCGCACCATCAGCTTCCTCATCATCAACCCAACAAACCGCACCATCATCTTCCTCATCAACCTAACTATCCGCACCATCAGCTTCCTGATCATCATCCCAATAAACCGCACCATCAGCTTTCTCATCAAACCAACAAACCATACCATCAGCTTCCTCATCATCAACCCAACAAACTGCACCATCAGCTTCCTCATCAACACAACAAACCGCACCATCAGCTTCTTCATCAACCCAACAAACTGCACCATCAGCTTCCTCATCAACACAACAAACCACACCATCAGCTTCCTCATCATCAACCCAACAAACTGCACCATCAGCTTCCTCATCAACCCAACAAACTACACCATCAGCTTCCTCATCATCAACCCAACAAACTACACCATCAGCTTCCTCATCATCAACCCAACAAACCTCACCATTAGCTTCCTCATCATCAACTCAACAAACCCCACCATCATCTTCCTCATCTACCCAACAAACCCCACCATCAGCTTCCTTATCATCAACCCAATAAACCACACCATCAGCTTCCTCATCAACCCAACAAACCGCATCATCAGCTTCCTCATCATCAACCCAACAAACCCCACCATCAGTTTCCTTATCATCAACCCAACAAATCTTACCATTAGCTTCCTCATCATCAACTCAACAAACCCCACCATCATCTTCCTCATCTACCCAACAAACCCCACCATCAGCTTCCTCATCAACCCAACAAACCGCATCATCAGCTTCCTCATCATCAACCCAGAAACCCCACCATCAGTTTCCTTATCATCAACCCAACAAATCTTACCATCAGCTTCCTCATCATCAACCCAACAAACCCCACCATCAGCTTCCTTATCAACCCAACAAACCCCATCATCAGCTTCCTTATCATCAACCCAAAAAACCGCACCATCTGCTTCCTCAGCATCAACCCAACAAACCTCACCATCAGCTTCCTCATCATCAACCCAACAAACCGCACCATCACCTTCCTCATCAACCCAAAAAGCCGCACCATCAGCTTCCTCATCATCAACCCAACAAACCACACCATCAGTTTCCTCATTAAGCCAACAAACCGCACCATCAGCTTCCTCATCATCAACCCAACAAACTGCACCATCAGCTTCCTCATCAACACAACAAACCGCACCATCAGCTTCCTCATCAACTCAACAAACCGCACCATCAGCTTCCTCATCATCAACCCAACAAACTGCACCATCAGCTTCCTCATCAACACAACAAACTGCACCATCAGCTTCCTCATCAACTCAACAAACCGGATCATCAGCTTCCTCATCAACCCAACAAACCACACCATCAGCTTCCTCATCATCAACTCAACAAACCTCACCATCAGCTTACTCATCATCAACCCAACAAACCGCACCATTACCTTCCTCATCAACCCAAACAACCGCACCATCAGCTTTCTCATCATTTACCCAACAAACCACACCATCAGCTTCCTCATTAACCCAACAAACCGCACCATCAGCTTCCTCATCAAACCAACAAACTGCAACATTAGCTTCCTCATCATCAACCCAACAAACCCCACCATCAGCTTCCTTATCATTACCCCAACAAACCGCACCACCAGCTTCCTCATCATCAACCCAACAAATCCCACCATCAGTTTCCGTATCATCAACCCAACAAACTGCACCATCAGCTTCCTCATCAACCCAGCAAACCGCACCATCAGCTTCCTCATCAACCCAACAAACTGCACCATCAGCTTCCTCATCATCAACCCAACAAACCTCACCATCATCTTCCTCATCATCAACCCAACAAACCCCACCATCAGCTTCCTCATCAACCCAACAAACTGCACCAACAGCTTCCTAATCATCAACCCAACAAACCCCACCATCAGCTTCCTTATCAACACAACAAACCCCACCATCAACTTCCTTATCAACCCAACAAACCCCACCATCAGCTTCCTCATCAACCCAACAAACCCCACCATCAGCTTCCTCATCAACCCAACAAACTGCACCATCAGCTTCCTCATCATCAACCCAACAAACCCCACCATCAGCTTCCTTATCAACACAACAAACCCCACCATCAACTTCCTTATCAACCCAACAAACCCCACCATCAGCTTCCTTATCAACACAACAAATCCCACCATCAGCTTCCTCATCAACCCAACAAACCGCATCATCAGCTTCCTCATCAACCCAACAAACCGCACCATCAGCTTCCTCATCAACCCAGCAAACCGCACCATCAGCTTCCTCATCAACCGAACAAACTACACCATCAGCTTCCTCATCATCAACCCAAAAAACCGCACCATCAGCTTCCTCATCAACCCAACAAACCGCATCATCAGCTTCCTCATCAACCCAACAAACCGCATCATCAGCTTACTCATCAACCCAACAAACTGCAACATTAGCTTCCTCATCAACAACCCAACAAACCCCACCATCAGCTTCCTTATCATTAACCCAACAAACCGCACCACCAGCTTCCTCATCATCAACTCAACAAAACTCACCATCAGCTTCCTCATCATCAACTCAACAAAACTCACCATCAGCTTCCTCATCATCAACCCAACAAACCGCACCATCACCTTCCTCATCAACCCAAACAACCGCACCATCAGCTTCCTCATCATTAACCCAACAAACCGCACCATCAGCTTCCGCATTAACCCAACAAACCGCACCATCAGCTTCCTCATCATCAATCCAACAAACTGCACCATCAGCTTCATCATCAACACAAAAACCGCACCATCAGCTTCCTCATCAAACCAACAAACTGCAACATTAGCTTCCTCATCAACAACCCAACAAACCCCACCATCAGCTTCCTTATCATTAACCCAACAAACCGCACCACCTGCTTCCTCATCATCAACCCAACAAATCCCACCATCAGTTTCCGTATCATCAACCCAACAAACCGCACCATCAGCTTCCTCATCAACCCAGCAAACCGCACCATCAGCTTCCTCATCAACCCAACAAACTGCACCATCAGCTTCCTCATCATCAACCCAACAATCCTCACCATCAGCTTCCTCATCATCAACCCAACAAACCCCACCATCAGCTTCCTCATCAACCCAACAAACTGCACCATCAGCTTCCTCATCATCAACCCAACAAACCCCACCATCAGCTTCCTTATCAACACAACAAACCCCACCATCAACTTCCTTATCAACCCAACAAACCCCACCATCAGCTTCCTTATCATCAACCCAAAAAACCGCACCATCAGCTTCCTCATCAATCCAACAAACCGCATCATCAGCTTCCTCATCAACCCAACAAACCACACCATCAGGTTCCTCATCTTCAACCCAACATGCCACACCATCAGCTTCCTCATCATCAACCCAACAAACTGCACCATCATCTTCCTCATCAACCCAACAAACTGCACCATCAGCTTCCTCATCAACACAACAAACCGAAATATCAGCTTCTTCATCAACCCAACAAACTGCACCATCAGCTTCCTCATCAACAAAACAAACCGCACCATCAGCTTCCTCATCATCAACCCAACAAACTACACCATCAGCTTCCTCATCATCAACCCAACAAACCTCACCATCAGCTTCCTCATCATCAACCCAACAAACCCCACCATCATCTTCCTCATCAACCCAACAAACTGCACCATCAGCTTCCTCATCATTAACCCAACGTACGGCACCATCAGCTTCCTCATCAACCCAACTAACCGCAACATCAACTTCCTCATCATCAACCCAACAAACTGCACCATCAGCTTCCTCATCAACACAACGAACCACACCAGCAGCTTCCTCATCAACCCAACAAACTGCACCATCAGATTCCTCATCAACCCAAGAAACTGCACCATCAGCTTCCTCATCATCAACCGAACAAACCACACCATCAGCCTCCGCATCATCAACCCAACAAACCGCACCATCAGCTTCCTCATCATCAACCCAACAAACCGCACCATCAGCTTCCTCATCATCAACCCAACAAACCGCACCATTAGCTTCCTCATCATCAACCCAACAAACCGCACCATCATCTTCCTCATCAACCTAACTATCCGCACCAGCAGCTTCCTGATCATCATCCCAATAAACCGCACCATCAGCTTTCTCATCAAACCAACAAACCATACCATCAGCTTCCTCATCATCAACCCAACAAACTGCACCATCAGCTTCCTCATCAACACAACAAACCGCACCATCAGCTTCTCCATCAACCCAACAAACTGCACCATCAGCTTCCTCATCAACACAACAAACCGCACCATCAGCTTCCTCATCATCAACCCAACACACCTGACCATCAGCTTCCTCAGCATCTACCCAACAAACCCCACCATCAGCTTCCTTATCATCAACCCAATAAACCGCACCATCAGCTTCCTCATCAACCCAACAAACCGCATCATCAGCTTCCTCATCATCAACCCAACAAACCCCACCATCAGTTTCTTTATCATCAACCCAACAAATCTTACCATCAGCTTCCTCATCATCAACCCAACAAACCCGACCATCAGCTTCCTCATCAACCCAACAAACTGCACCATCAGCTTCCTCATCATCAACCCAACAAACCCCACCATCAGCTTCCTTATCATCAACGCAAAAAACCGCACCATCAGCTTCCTCAGCATCAACCAAACAAACCTCACCATCAGCTTCCTCATCATCAACCCAACAAACCGCACCATCACCTTCCTCATCAACCCAAAAAACCGCACCATCAGCTTCCTCATCATCAACCCAACAAGCCACACCATCAGTTTCCTCATTAACCCAACAAACCGCACCAACAGCTTCCTCATCATCAGCTTCCTCATCAACACAACAAACCGCACCATCAGCTTCCTCATCAACTCAACAAACCGAATCATCAGCTTCCTCATCATCAACCCAACAAACCCCACCATCAGTATCCTTATCATCAACCCAACAAACCGCACCATCAGCTTCCTCATCAACCCAGCAAACCGCACCATGAGCTTCCTCATCAACCGAACAATCTACACCATCAGCTTCCTCATCATCAACCCAACAAACCTCACCATCAGCTTCCTCATCATCAACCCAAAAAACCGCACCATCAGCTTCGTCATCAACCCAACAAACCGCATCATCAGCTTCCTCATCAACCCAACAAACCGCATCATCAGCTTCCTCATCAACCCAACAAACCACACCATCAGCTTCCTCATCATCAACTCAACAAACCTCACCATCAGCTTACTCATCATCAACCCAACAAACCGCACCATTACCTTCCTCATCAACCCAAACAACCGCACCATCAGCTTCCTCATCATTAACCCAACAAACCACACCATCAGCTTCCTCATTAACCCAACAAACCGCACCATCAGCTTCCTCAGCATCAACCCAACAAACTGCACCATCAGCTTCATCATCAACACAAAAACCGCACCATCAGCTTCCTCATCAAACCAACAAACTGCAACATTAGCTTCCTCATCATCAACCCAACAAACCCCACCATCAGCTTCCTTATCATTGCCCCAACAAACCGCACCACCAGCTTCCTCATCATCAACCCAACAAATCCCACCATCAGTTTCCGTATCATCAACCCAACAAACCGCACCATCAGCTTCCTCATCAACCCAGCAAACCGCACCATCAGCTTCCTCATCAACCGAACAAACTGCACCATCAGCTTCCTCATCATCAACCCAACAAACCTCACCATCATCTTCCTCATCATCAACCCAACAAACCCCACCATCAGCTTCCTCATCAACCCAACAAACTGCACCATCAGCTTCCTCATCATCAACCCAACAAATCCCACCATCAGCTTCCTTATCAACACAACAAACCCCACCATCAGCTTCCTTATCATCAACCCAAAAAACCGCACCATCAGCTTCCTCATCAACCCAACAAACCGCATCATCAGCTTCCTCATGATCAACCCAACAAACTGCACCATCAGCTTCCTCATCAACCCAACAAACTGCACCATCAGCTTCCTCATCAACAGAACAAACTGCAATATCAGCTTCTTCATCAACCCAACAAACTGCACCATCAGCTTCCTCATCAACCCAACAAACTACACCATCAGCTTCCTCATCATCAACCCAACAAACTACACCATCAGCTTCCTCATCATCAACCCAACAAACCTCACCATCAGCTTCCTCATCATCAACCCAACAAACCCCACCATCATCTTCCTCATCAACCCAACAAACTGCACCATCAGCTTCCTCATCATTAAGACAACATACCGCACCATCAGCTTCCTCATCAACACAACTAACTGCAACATCAACTTCCTCATCATCAACCCAACAAACTGCACCATCAGCTTCCTCGTCAACACAACAAACCACACCAGCAGCTTCCTCATCAACCCAACAAACTGCACCATTAGCTTCCTCTTCATCAACGGAACAAACCACACCATCAGCCTCTGCATCATCAACCGAACAAACCGCACCATCAGCTTCCTCATCATCAACCCAACAAACCGCACCATCAGCTTCCTCATCATCAACCCAACAAACCGCACCATTAGCTTCCTCATCATCAACCCAACAAACCGCACCATCAGCTTCCTCATCAACCCAACTATCCGCACCATCAGCTTCCTGATCATCATCCCAATAAACCGCACCATCAGCTTTCTCATCAAACCAACAAACCATACCATCAGCTTCCTCATCATCAACCCAACAAACTGCACCATCAGCTTCCTCATCAACACAACAAACCGCACCATCAGCTTCTTCATCAACCCAACAAACTGCACCATCAGCTTCCTCATCAACAAAACAAACCGCACCATCAGCTTCCTCATCATCAACCCAACAATCCGCACCATCAGCTTCCTCATCAACTCAACAAACTGAATCATCGGCTTCCTCATCATCAACCCAACAAACCCCACCATCAGTATCCTTATCATCAACCCAATAAACCGCACCATCATCTTCCTCATCAACCCAGCAAACCGCACCATCAGCTTCCTCATCAACCGAACAAACTACACCATCAGCTTCCTCATCATCAACCCAAAAAACCGCACCATCAGCTTCCTCATCAACCCAACAAACCGCATCATCAGCTTCCTCATCAACCCAACAAACCACATCATCAGCTTCCTCATCAACCCAACAAACCTCACCATCAGCTTCCTCATCATCAACTCAACAAAACTCACCATCAGCTTCCTCATCATCAACCCAACAAACCGCACCATCACCTTCCTCATCAACCGAAACAACCGCACCATCAGCTCCCTCATCATTAACCCAACAAACCGCACCATCAGCTTCCGCATTAACCCAACAAACCGCACCATCAGCTTCCTCATCATCAACCCAACAAACTGCACCATCAGCTTCATCATCAACACAAAAACCGCACCATCAGCTTCCTCATCAAACCAACAAACTGCAACATTAGCTTCCTCATCAACAACCCAACAAACCCCACCATCAGCTTCCTTATCATTAACCCAACAAACCGCACCACCAGCTTCCTCATCATCAACTCAACAAAACTCACCATCAGCTTCCTCATCATCAACTCAACAAAACTCACCATCAGCTTTCTCATCATCAACCCAACAAACCGCACCATCACCTTCCTCATCAACCCAAACAACCGCACCATCAGCTTCCTCATCATTAACCCAACAAACCGCACCATCAGCTTCCGCATTAACCCAACAAACCGCACCATCAGCTTCCTCATCATCAATCCAACAAACTGCACCATCAGCTTCATCATCAACACAACAAACCGCATCATCAGCTTCCTCATCAACCCAACAAACCACACCATCAGCTTCATCATCAACTCAACAAACCTCACCATCAGCTTACTCATCATCAACCCAACAAACCGCACCATTACCTTCCTCATCAACCCAAACAACTGCACCATCAGCTTCCTCATCATTAACCCAACAAACCACACCATCAGCTTCCTCATTAACCCAACAAACCGCACCATCAGCTTCCTCATCATCAACCCAACAAACTGCACCATCAGCTTCATCATCAACACAAAAACCGCACCATCAGCTTCCTCATCAAACCAACAAACTGCAACATTAGCTTCCTCATCATCAACCCAACAAACCCCACCATCAGCTTCCTTATCATTACCCCAACAAACCGCACCACCAGCTTCCTCATCATCAACCCAACAAATCCCACCATCAATTTCCGTATCATCAACCCAACAAACCGCACCATCAGCTTCCTCATCAACCCAGCAAACCGCACCATCAGCTTCCTCATCAACCCAACAAACTGCACCATCAGCTTCCTTATCATCAACCCAACAAACCTCACCGTCATCTTCCTCATCATCCACCCAACAAACCCCAACATCAGCTTCCTTATCAACCCAACAAACCCCACCATCAGCTTCCTTATCAACCCAACAAATCCCACCATCAACTTCCTTATCAACCCAACAAACCCCACCATCAGCTTCCTTATCATCAACCCAAAAAACCGTACCATCAGCTTCCTCATCAACACAACAAACCGCATCATCAGCTTCCTCATCAACCCAACAAACTGCACCATCAGCTTCCTCATCAACCCAACAAACTGCACCATCAGCTTCCTCATCAACACAACAAACCGCAATATCAGCTTCTTCATCAACCCAACAAACTGCACCATCAGCTTCCTCATCATCAACCCAACACACCTCACCATCAGCTTCCTCATCAACCCAACAAACCGCATCATCAGCTTCCTCATCATCAACCCAACAAACCCCACCGTCAGTTTCCTTATCATCAACCCAACAAATCTCACCATCAGCTTCCTCATCATCAACCCAACAAACCCCACCATCAGCTTCCTCATCAACCCAACAAACTGCACCATCAGCTTCCTCATCATCAACACAACAAACCCCACCATCAGCTTCCTTATCAACCCAACACACCCCATCATCAGCTTCCTTATCAACCCAAAAAACCGCACCATCAGCTTCCTCATCAACCCAACAAACCACATCATCAGCTTCCTCATTAACCCAACATACCGCACCATCAGCTTCCTCAGCATCAACCCAACAAACCTCACCATCAGCTGCCTCATCATCAACCCAACAAACCGCACCATCACCTTCCTCATCAACCCAAAAAACCGCACCATCAGCTTCCTCATCATCAACCCAACAAACCACACCAACAGTTTCCTCATTAACCCAACAAACCGCACCATCAGCTTCCTCATCATCAACCCAACAAACTGCACCATCAGCTTCCTCATCAACCCAACAAACCGCATCATCAGCTTCCTGATCAACCCAACAAACCGTACCATCAGCTTCCTCATCAACCTAAGAAACCACACCATCAGCTTCCTCATCAGTAACCCAACAAACCTCACCATCAGCTTCCTCATCATCAACCCAACAAACCGCACCATCACCTTCCTCATCAACCCAAACAACCGCACCATCAGCTTCCTCATCAGTAACCCAACAAACCACACCATCAGCTTCCTCATTAACCCAACAAACCGCACCATCAGCTTCCTCATCATCAACCCAACAAACTGCACCATCAGCTTCCTCATCAACACAACAAACCGCACCATCAGCTTCCTCATCAACCCAACAAACTGCACCATCAGCATCCTCATCATCAACCCAACAAAACCCACCATCAGCTTCCTTATCATCAACCCAACAAACCGCACCATCAGCTTCCTCATCAACTCAACAAACCGAATCATCGGCTTCCTCATCATCAACCCAACAAACCCCACCATCAGTATCCTTATCATCAACCCAATAAACCGCACCATCAGCTTCCTCATCAACCCAGCAAACCGCACCATCAGCATCCTCATCATCAACCCAAAAAACTGCACCATCAGCTTCCTCATCATCAACCCAACAAACCGCACCATCAGTTTCCTCATCAACCCAACTAACCGCACCATCAGCTTCCTCATCATCATCCCAATAAACCGCACCATCAGCTTCCTCATCAATACAACAAACCGCACCATCAGCTTCTTCATCAACACAACAAACCGCACCATCAGCTTCCTCATCAACCCAACAAACCCCACCATCAGCATCCTCATCATCAACCCAACAAACACCACCATCAGTATCCTTATCATCAACCCAACAAACCGCACCATCAGCTTCCTCATCAACCCAGCAATCCGCACCATCAGCTTCCTCATCAACCGAACAAGCTACACCATCAGCTTCCTCATCATCAACCCAACAAACCTCACCATCAGCTTCCTCATCATCAACTGAACAAACCTCACCATCAGCTTCCTCATCATCAACCCAACAAACCGCACCATCACCTTCCTCATCAATCCAAACAACCGCATCATCAGCTTCCTCATCATTAACCCAACAAACCGCACCATCAGCTTCCTCATTAACCCAACAAACCACACCATCAGCTTCCTCATCATCAATCCAACAAACTGCACCATCAGCTTCATCATCAACACAAAAACCGCACCATCAGCTTCCTCATCAAACCAACAAACTGCAACATTAGCTTCCTCATCAACAACCCAACAAACCCCACCATCAGCTTCCTTATCATTAACCCAACAAACCGCACCACCAGCTTCCTCATCATCAACCCAACAAATCCCACCATCAGTTTCCGTATCATCAACCCAACAAACCGCACCATCAGCTTCCTCATCAACCCAGCAAACCGCACCATCAGCTTCCTCATCAACCCAACAAACTGCAGCATCAGCATCCTCATCATCAACCCAACAATCCTCACCATCAGCTTCCTCATCATCAACCGAACAAACCCCACAATCAGCTTCCTCATCAACCCAACAAACTGCACCATCAGCTTCCTCATCATCAACCCAACAAACCCCACCATCAGCTTCCTTATCAACACAACAAACCCCACCATCAACTTCCTTATCAACCCAACAAACCCCACCATCAGCTTCCTTATCATCAACCCAAAAAACCGCACCATCAGCTTCCTCATCAATCCAACAAACCGCATCATCAGCATCCTCATCAACCCAACAAACCACACCATCAGCTTCCTCATCATCAACCCAACAAACTGCACCATCAGCTTCCTCATCAACCCAACAAACTGCACCATCAGCTTCCTCATCAACACAACAAACCGAAATATCAGCTTCTTCATCAACCCAACAAACTGCACCATCAGCTTCCTCATCAACAAAACAAACCGCACCATCAGCTTCCTCATCATCAACCCAACAATCCGCACCATCAGCTTCCTCATCAACTCAACAAACCGAATCATCGGCTTTCTCATCATCAACCCAACAAACCCCACCATCAGTATTCTTATCATCAACCCAATAAACCGCACCATCATCTTCCTCATCAACCCAGCAAACCGCACCATCAGCTTCCTCATCATCAACCCAAAAAACCGCACCATCATCTTCCTCATCATCAACCCAACAAACCGCACCATCAGCTTCCTCATCAACCCAACTAACCGCACCATCAGCTTCCTCATCATCATCCCAATAAACCGCACCATCAGCTTCCTCATCAATACAACAAACCGCATCATCAGCTTCTTCATCAACACAACAAACCGCACCATCAGCTTCCTCATCAACCCAACAAACCGTACCATCAGCTTCCTTATCTTCAACCCAACAAACCTCACCATCAGCATCCTCATCATCAACCCAACAAACCCCACCATCAGCTTCTTTATCATCAACCCAACAAACCGCACCATCAGCTTCCTCATCAACTCAACAAACCGAATCATCTGCTTCCTCATCATCAACCCAACAAACCCCACCATCAGTATCCTTATCATCAACCCAACAAACCGCACCATCAGCTTCTTCATCAACCCAGCAAACCGCACCATCAGCTTCCTCATCAACCAAACAAACTACACCATCAGCTTCCTCATCATCAACCCAACAAACCTCACCATCAGCTTCCTCATCATCAACCCAAAAAACCGCACCATCAGCTTACTCATCAACCGAACAAACCGCATCATCAGCTTCCTCATCAAACCAACAAACCACATCATCAGCTTCCTCATCAACCCAACAAACCTCACCATCAGCTTCCTCATCATCAACTCAACAAAGCTCACCATCAGCTTCCTCATAATCAATCCAACAAACTGCACCATCAGCTTCATCATCAACACAAAAACCGCACCATCAGCTTCCTCATCAAACCAACAAACTGCAACATTAGCTTCCTCATCAACAACCCAACAAACCCCACCATCAGCTTCCTTATCATTAACCCAACAAACCGCGCCACCAGCTTCCTCATCATCAACCCAACAAATCCCACCATCAGTTTCCGTATCATCAACCCAACAAACCGCACCATCAGCTTCCTCGTCAACCCAGCAAACCGCACCATCAGCTTCCTCATCAACCCAACAAACTGCACCATCAGCTTCATCATCATCAACCCAACAAACCCCACCATCAACTTCCTTATCAACCCAACAAACCCCACCATCAGCTTCCTTTTCATCAACCCAAAAAACCGCACCATCAGCTTCCTCATCAATCCAACAAACTGCATCATCAGCTTCCTCATCAACCCAACAAACCACACCATCAGGTTCTTCATCTTCAACCCAACATGCCACACCATCAGCTTCCTCATCATCAACCCAACAAACTGCACCATCAGCTTCCTCATCAACCCAACAAACTGCACCATCAGCTTCCTCAGCAACACAACAAACCAAAATATCAGCTTCTTCATCAACCCAACAAACTGCACCATCAGCTTCCTCATCAACAAAACAAACCGCACCATCAGCTTCCTCATCATCAACCGAACAAACCTCACCATCAGCTTCCTCATCATCAACCCAACAAACCCCACCATCATCTTCCTCATCAACCCAACAAACTGCACCATCAGCTTCCTCATCATTAACCCAACATACGGCACCATCAGCTTCCTCATCAACCCAACTAACCGCAACATCAACTTCCTCATCATCAACCAAAAAACTGCACCATCAGCTTCCTCATCAACTCAACAAACCGAATCATCAGCTTCCTCATCATCAACCCAACAAACACCACCATCAGTATCCTTATCATTAACCCAATAAACCGCACCATCAGCTTGCTCATCAACCCAGCAAACCGCACCATCAGCTTCCTCATCATCAACTCAAAAAACCGCACCATCAGCTTCCTCATCATCAACCCAACAAACCGCACCATCAGCTTCCTCATCAACCCAACTAACCGCACCATCAGTTTCCTCATCATCATCCCAATAAACCGCACCATCAGCTTCCTTATCAATAAACAAACCGCACCATCAGCTTCTTCATCAACACAACAAACCGCACCATCAGCTTCCTCATCAACACAACAAACCGCACCATCAGCTTCCTCATCAACCCAACAAACCGTACCATCAGCTTCCTCATCTTCAACCCAACAAACCTCACCATCAGCATCCTCATCATCAACCCAACAAACCCTACCATCAGCTTCTTTATCATCAACCCAAAAAACCGCACCATCAGCTTCCTCATCAACAAAACAATCCGAATCATCCGCTTCCTCATCATCAACCCAACAAACCCCACCATCAGTATCCTTATCATCAACCCAACAAACCGCACCATCAGCTTCCTCATCAACCCAGCAAACCGCACCATCAGCTTCCTCATCAACCGAACAAACTATACCATCAGCTTCCTCATCATCAACCCAACAAACCTCACCATCAGCTTCCTCATCATCAACCCAAAAAACCGCACCATCAGCTTCCTCATCAACCCAACAAAGCGCATCATCAGCTTCCTCATCAACCCAACAAACCGCATCATCAGCATCCTCATCAACCCAACAAACCTCACCATCAGCTTCCTCATCATCAACTCAACAAACCTCACCATCAGCTTCCTCATCATCAACCCAACAAACCGCATCATCACCTTCCTCATCAACCCAAACAACCGCACCATCAGCTTCCTCATCATTAACCCAACAATCCGCACCATCAGCTTCCTCATTAACCCAACAAACCGCACCATCAGCTTCCTCATCATCAATCCAACAAACTGCACCATCAGCTTCCTCATCATCAACGGAACAAACCACACCATCAGCCTCCGCATCATCAACCGAACAAACCGCACCATCAGCTTCCTCATCATCAACCCAACAAACCGCACCATCAGCTTCCTCATCATCAACCCAACAAACCGCACCATTAGCTTCCTCATCAGCAACCCAACAAACCGCACCATCAGCTTCCTCATCAACCCAACTAGCCGCACCATCAGCTTCCTGGTCATCATCCCAATAAACTGCACCATCAGCTTTCTCATCAAACCAACAAACCATACCATCAGCTTCCTCATCATCAACCCAACAAACTGCACCATCAGCTTCCTCATCATCAACCCAACACACCTCACCATCAGCTTCCTCAGCATCAACCCAACAAACCCCACCATCAGCTTCCTTATCATCAACCCAATGAACCGCACCATCAGCTTCCTCATCAACCCAACAAACCGCATCATCATCTTCCTCATCATCAACCCAACAAACCCCACCATCAGTTTCCTTATCATCAACCCAACAAATCTCACCATCAGCTTCCTCATCATCAACACAACAAACCCCACCATCAGCTTCCTTATCAACCCAACATACCCCATCATCAGCTTCCTTATCAACCCAAAAAACCGCACCATCAGCTTCCTCATCAAGCCAACAAACCACATCATCAGCTTCCTCATTAACCCAACATAACGCACCATCAGCTTCCTCAGCATCAACCCAACAAACCACACCATCAGTTTCCTCATTAACCCAACAAACCGCACCATCAGCTTCCTCATCATCAACCCAACAAACCGCACCATCAGCTTCCTCATCAACCTAACAAACCACACCATCAGCTTCCTCATCAGTAACCCAACAAACCTCACCATCAGCTTCCTCATCATCAACCCAACAAACTGCACCATCACCTTCCTCATCAACCCAAACAACCGCACCATCAGCTTCCTTATCAACCCAACATACCCCATCATCAGCTTCCTTATCAACCCAAAAAACCGCACCATCAGCTTCCTCATCAAGCCAACAAACCACATCATCAGCTTCCTCATTAACCCAACATAACGCACCATCAGCTTCCTCAGCATCAACCCAACAAACCTCACCATCAGCTGCCTCATCATCAACCCAACAAACCGCACAATCACCTTCCTCATCAACCCAAAAAACCGCACCATCAGCTTCCTCATCATCAACCCAACAAACCACACCATCAGTTTCCTCATTAACCCAACAAACCGCACCATCAGCTTCCTCATCATCAACCCAACAAACTGCACCATCAGCTTCCTCATCAACCCAACAAACCGCACCATCAGCTTCCTCATTAACCTAACAAACCACACCATCAGCTTCCTCATCAGTAACCCAACAAACCTCACCATCAGCTTCCTCATCATCAACCCAACAAACCGCACCATCACCTTCCTCATCAACCCAACCAACCGCACCATCAGCTTCCTCATCATTAACCCAACAAACCACACCATCAGCTTCCTCATTAACCCAACAAACCGCACCATCAGCTTCCTCATCATCAACCCAACAAACTGCACCATCAGCTTCCTCATCAACACAACAAACCGCACCATCAGCTTCCTCATCAACCCAACAACCTGCACCATCAGCATCCTCATCATCAACCCAACAAACCCCATCAGCTTCCTTATCATCAACCCAACAAACCGCACCATCAGCTTCCTCATCAACTCAACAAACCGAATCATCAGCTTCCTCATCATCAACCCAACAAACCCCACCATCAGTATCCTTATCATCAACCCAATAAACAGCACCATCAGTTTCCTCATCAACCCAGCAAACCGCACCATCAGCTTCCTCATCATCAACCCAAAAAACCGCACCATCAGCTTCCTCATCATCAACCCAACAAACCGCACCATCAGCTTCCTCATCAACCCAACTAACCGCACCATCAGCTTCCTCATCATCATCCCAATAAACCGCAACATCAGCTTCCTCATCAATACAACAAACCGCACCATCAGCTTCCTCATCAACCCAACAAACCGTACCATCAGCTTCCTCATCATCAACCCAACAAACCCCACCATCAGCTTCTTTATCATCAACCCAAAAAACCGCACCATCAGCTTCCTCATCAACAAAACAAACCGAATCATCCGCTTCCTCATCATCAACCCAACAAACCCCACCATCAGTATCCTTATCATCAACCCAACAAACCACACCATCAGCTTCCTCATCAACCCAGCAAACCGCACCATCAGCTTCCTCATCAACAGAACAAACTACACCATCAGCTTCCTCATCATCAACCCAACAAACCTCACCATCAGCTTCCTCATCATCAACTCAACAAACCTCACCATCAGCTTCCTCATCATCAACCCAACAAACCGCACCATCACCTTCCTCACCAACCCAAACAAACGCACCATCAGCTTCCTCATCATTAACCCAACAAACCGCACCATCAGCTTCCTCATTAACCCAACAAACCGCACCATCAGCTTCCTCATTATCAATCCAACAAACTGCACCAACAGCTTCATCATCAACACAAGAACCGTACCATCAGCTTCCTCATCAATCCAACAAACCGCATCATCAGCTTTCTCGTCAACCCAGCAAACCGCACCATCAGCTTCCTCATCAACTGAACAAACTGCATCATCAGCTTTCTCATCAACCCAACAAACCCCACCATCAGTTTCCTTGTCATCAACCCAACAAACCGCACCATCAGCTTCCTCATCAACCCAACAAACCCCACCATCAGCTTCCTTATCATCAACCCAACAAACCGCACCATCAGCTTCCTCATCATCAACCCAACAAACCCCACCATTTGTTTCCTTATCATCAACCCAACAAACCGCATCATCAGCTTCCTCATCAACCCAGCAAACCGCACCATCAGCTTCCTCATCAACTGAACAAACTGCACCATCAGCTTCCTCATCATCAACCCAACAAACCTCACCATCAGCTTCGTCAGCATCAACCCAACAAACCCCACCATCAGCTTCCTCATCAACCCAACAAACTGCACCATCAGCTTCCTCATCATCAACCCAACAAACCCCACCATCAGCTTCCTCATCATCAACCCAACAAACCCCACCATCAGCTTCCTTATCATCAACCCAACATAACGCACCATCAGCTTCCACATCATCAACCCAACAAACCGGAACATCAACTTCCTTATCAAATCAAATCAAATCAAATCAACTTTTATTGTCATTGTTAGTGCACATCTGCAGTACAACGAAATGTAGGCTTGCGGCTCCCGAGAGTGTACAATTTGGATTAGGACACTTAAACATTTCAACATACATTTGTACATATATATTAGCATAAATATGACCATAATAAAGTGCATCGGCAGATGTGCAGGCTTTAGTGTTTATTTGTGGAGTTCAGTAGGATGACAGCCCTGGGAAAGAAGCTGTTCCTAAATCTGGTCGTACGGGTGCGAATGCATCTGTAGCGTCTTCCAGATGGTAGGAGGGCGAACAGGCTGTGGCTGGGGTGGGTAGGGTCTTTGATGATGGTCCGTGCCATCCGTAGGCAGCGTTTCTGATATATATGTTCTATGGTCGGTAGCCGGGTGCCGGTAATGCGTTGGGTAGTTTTGACTACCCGCTGCAGGGCTTTCCGGTCATGGGAGCTACAGCCGCCGTACCATACCGTGATACAGTTTGTCAGGATGCTCTCTATAGTGCAGCGGTAGAAGTTAGAGAGGATCGGGGGTGACAGGTTACATCCCTTCAGCCTCCTCAAGAATCAACGCAACAAACCACACCATCAGCTTCCTCATCAACGCAACAAACCGTACCATCAGCTTCCTCATCAACCCAACAAACCACACCATCAGCTTCCGCATAATTAACCCAACATACCGCACCATCAGCTTCCTCATCATCAACCCAACAATCCGCACCATCAGCTTCCTCACCAACCCAACAAACTGCACCATCAGCTTCCTCATCAACCAAGCAAACCATACCATCAGCTTCCTCATCAACCCAACAAACCATACCATCAGCTTCCTCATCAACCCAACAAACCGTACCATCAGCTTCCTAATCAACCCAACAAACCGCACCATCAGCTTCCTCATCATCAACCCAAGAAACCACACCATCAGCTTCCTTATCATTAACCCAACATACTGCACCAGCAGCTTCCTCATCATCAACCCAACAAACCTCACCATCAGCTTCCTCATCATCAACCCAACAAACTGCACCATCAGCTTCCTCATCAACCCAACAAACAGCACCATCCGCTTCCTCATCATCAACCTAACAACCTGCACCATCAGTTTCCTCATCATCAACCCAACAAACTGCACCATCAGCTTCCTCATCAACCCAACAAACTGCAACATCAGCTTCCTCATCAACCCAACAAACCGCATCATCAGCATCCTCATCAACCCACCATACCGCACCATCAGCTTCCTCATCATCAACCCAAGAAACCGCACCATCAGCTTCCTCATTAACCCAACAAACAGCACCATCAGCCTCCTCATCATCAACCCAACAAACTGCACCATCAGCTTCCTCAGCAACACAACAAACCGCACCATCAGCTTCCTCATCATCAACCCAACAAACCCCACCATCAGTATCCTTATCATCAACCCAATAAACCGCACCATCAGCTTCCTCATCAACCCAGCAAACCGCACCATCAGCATCCTCATCATCAACCCAAAAAACTGCACCATCAGCTTCCTCATCATCAACCCAACAAACCGCACCATCAGTTTCCTCATCAACCCAACTAACCGCACCATCAGCTTCCTCATCATCATCCCAATAAACCGCACCATCAGCTTCCTCATCAATACAACAAACCGCACCATCAGCTTCTTCATCAACACAACAAACCGCACCATCAGCTTCCTCATCAACCCAACAAACCCCACCATCAGCATCCTCATCATCAACCCAACAAACACCACCATCAGTATCCTTATCATCAACCCAACAAACCGCACCATCAGCTTCCTCATCAACCCAGCAATCCGCACCATCAGCTTCCTCATCAACCGAACAAGCTACACCATCAGCTTCCTCATCATCAACCCAACAAACCTCACCATCAGCTTCCTCATCATCAACTGAACAAACCTCACCATCAGCTTCCTCATCATCAACCCAACAAACCGCACCATCACCTTCCTCATCAATCCAAACAACCGCATCATCAGCTTCCTCATCATTAACCCAACAAACCGCACCATCAGCTTCCTCATTAACCCAACAAACCACACCATCAGCTTCCTCATCATCAATCCAACAAACTGCACCATCAGCTTCATCATCAACACAAAAACCGCACCATCAGCTTCCTCATCAAACCAACAAACTGCAACATTAGCTTCCTCATCAACAACCCAACAAACCCCACCATCAGCTTCCTTATCATTAACCCAACAAACCGCACCACCAGCTTCCTCATCATCAACCCAACAAATCCCACCATCAGTTTCCGTATCATCAACCCAACAAACCGCACCATCAGCTTCCTCATCAACCCAGCAAACCGCACCATCAGCTTCCTCATCAACCCAACAAACTGCAGCATCAGCATCCTCATCATCAACCCAACAATCCTCACCATCAGCTTCCTCATCATCAACCGAACAAACCCCACAATCAGCTTCCTCATCAACCCAACAAACTGCACCATCAGCTTCCTCATCATCAACCCAACAAACCCCACCATCAGCTTCCTTATCAACACAACAAACCCCACCATCAACTTCCTTATCAACCCAACAAACCCCACCATCAGCTTCCTTATCATCAACCCAAAAAACCGCACCATCAGCTTCCTCATCAATCCAACAAACCGCATCATCAGCATCCTCATCAACCCAACAAACCACACCATCAGCTTCCTCATCATCAACCCAACAAACTGCACCATCAGCTTCCTCATCAACCCAACAAACTGCACCATCAGCTTCCTCATCAACACAACAAACCGAAATATCAGCTTCTTCATCAACCCAACAAACTGCACCATCAGCTTCCTCATCAACAAAACAAACCGCACCATCAGCTTCCTCATCATCAACCCAACAATCCGCACCATCAGCTTCCTCATCAACTCAACAAACCGAATCATCGGCTTTCTCATCATCAACCCAACAAACCCCACCATCAGTATTCTTATCATCAACCCAATAAACCGCACCATCATCTTCCTCATCAACCCAGCAAACCGCACCATCAGCTTCCTCATCATCAACCCAAAAAACCGCACCATCATCTTCCTCATCATCAACCCAACAAACCGCACCATCAGCTTCCTCATCAACCCAACTAACCGCACCATCAGCTTCCTCATCATCATCCCAATAAACCGCACCATCAGCTTCCTCATCAATACAACAAACCGCATCATCAGCTTCTTCATCAACACAACAAACCGCACCATCAGCTTCCTCATCAACCCAACAAACCGTACCATCAGCTTCCTTATCTTCAACCCAACAAACCTCACCATCAGCATCCTCATCATCAACCCAACAAACCCCACCATCAGCTTCTTTATCATCAACCCAACAAACCGCACCATCAGCTTCCTCATCAACTCAACAAACCGAATCATCTGCTTCCTCATCATCAACCCAACAAACCCCACCATCAGTATCCTTATCATCAACCCAACAAACCGCACCATCAGCTTCTTCATCAACCCAGCAAACCGCACCATCAGCTTCCTCATCAACCAAACAAACTACACCATCAGCTTCCTCATCATCAACCCAACAAACCTCACCATCAGCTTCCTCATCATCAACCCAAAAAACCGCACCATCAGCTTACTCATCAACCGAACAAACCGCATCATCAGCTTCCTCATCAAACCAACAAACCACATCATCAGCTTCCTCATCAACCCAACAAACCTCACCATCAGCTTCCTCATCATCAACTCAACAAAGCTCACCATCAGCTTCCTCATAATCAATCCAACAAACTGCACCATCAGCTTCATCATCAACACAAAAACCGCACCATCAGCTTCCTCATCAAACCAACAAACTGCAACATTAGCTTCCTCATCAACAACCCAACAAACCCCACCATCAGCTTCCTTATCATTAACCCAACAAACCGCGCCACCAGCTTCCTCATCATCAACCCAACAAATCCCACCATCAGTTTCCGTATCATCAACCCAACAAACCGCACCATCAGCTTCCTCGTCAACCCAGCAAACCGCACCATCAGCTTCCTCATCAACCCAACAAACTGCACCATCAGCTTCATCATCATCAACCCAACAAACCCCACCATCAACTTCCTTATCAACCCAACAAACCCCACCATCAGCTTCCTTTTCATCAACCCAAAAAACCGCACCATCAGCTTCCTCATCAATCCAACAAACTGCATCATCAGCTTCCTCATCAACCCAACAAACCACACCATCAGGTTCTTCATCTTCAACCCAACATGCCACACCATCAGCTTCCTCATCATCAACCCAACAAACTGCACCATCAGCTTCCTCATCAACCCAACAAACTGCACCATCAGCTTCCTCAGCAACACAACAAACCAAAATATCAGCTTCTTCATCAACCCAACAAACTGCACCATCAGCTTCCTCATCAACAAAACAAACCGCACCATCAGCTTCCTCATCATCAACCGAACAAACCTCACCATCAGCTTCCTCATCATCAACCCAACAAACCCCACCATCATCTTCCTCATCAACCCAACAAACTGCACCATCAGCTTCCTCATCATTAACCCAACATACGGCACCATCAGCTTCCTCATCAACCCAACTAACCGCAACATCAACTTCCTCATCATCAACCAAAAAACTGCACCATCAGCTTCCTCATCAACTCAACAAACCGAATCATCAGCTTCCTCATCATCAACCCAACAAACACCACCATCAGTATCCTTATCATTAACCCAATAAACCGCACCATCAGCTTGCTCATCAACCCAGCAAACCGCACCATCAGCTTCCTCATCATCAACTCAAAAAACCGCACCATCAGCTTCCTCATCATCAACCCAACAAACCGCACCATCAGCTTCCTCATCAACCCAACTAACCGCACCATCAGTTTCCTCATCATCATCCCAATAAACCGCACCATCAGCTTCCTTATCAATAAACAAACCGCACCATCAGCTTCTTCATCAACACAACAAACCGCACCATCAGCTTCCTCATCAACACAACAAACCGCACCATCAGCTTCCTCATCAACCCAACAAACCGTACCATCAGCTTCCTCATCTTCAACCCAACAAACCTCACCATCAGCATCCTCATCATCAACCCAACAAACCCTACCATCAGCTTCTTTATCATCAACCCAAAAAACCGCACCATCAGCTTCCTCATCAACAAAACAATCCGAATCATCCGCTTCCTCATCATCAACCCAACAAACCCCACCATCAGTATCCTTATCATCAACCCAACAAACCGCACCATCAGCTTCCTCATCAACCCAGCAAACCGCACCATCAGCTTCCTCATCAACCGAACAAACTATACCATCAGCTTCCTCATCATCAACCCAACAAACCTCACCATCAGCTTCCTCATCATCAACCCAAAAAACCGCACCATCAGCTTCCTCATCAACCCAACAAAGCGCATCATCAGCTTCCTCATCAACCCAACAAACCGCATCATCAGCATCCTCATCAACCCAACAAACCTCACCATCAGCTTCCTCATCATCAACTCAACAAACCTCACCATCAGCTTCCTCATCATCAACCCAACAAACCGCATCATCACCTTCCTCATCAACCCAAACAACCGCACCATCAGCTTCCTCATCATTAACCCAACAATCCGCACCATCAGCTTCCTCATTAACCCAACAAACCGCACCATCAGCTTCCTCATCATCAATCCAACAAACTGCACCATCAACTTCCTCATCAACACAACAAACCACACCAGCAGCTTCCTCATCAACCCAACAAACTGCACCATCAGATTCCTCATCAACCCAAGAAACTGCACCATCAGCTTCCTCATCATCAACGGAACAAACCACACCATCAGCCTCCGCATCATCAACCGAACAAACCGCACCATCAGCTTCCTCATCATCAACCCAACAAACCGCACCATCAGCTTCCTCATCATCAACCCAACAAACCGCACCATTAGCTTCCTCATCAGCAACCCAACAAACCGCACCATCAGCTTCCTCATCAACCCAACTAGCCGCACCATCAGCTTCCTGGTCATCATCCCAATAAACTGCACCATCAGCTTTCTCATCAAACCAACAAACCATACCATCAGCTTCCTCATCATCAACCCAACAAACTGCACCATCAGCTTCCTCATCATCAACCCAACACACCTCACCATCAGCTTCCTCAGCATCAACCCAACAAACCCCACCATCAGCTTCCTTATCATCAACCCAATGAACCGCACCATCAGCTTCCTCATCAACCCAACAAACCGCATCATCATCTTCCTCATCATCAACCCAACAAACCCCACCATCAGTTTCCTTATCATCAACCCAACAAATCTCACCATCAGCTTCCTCATCATCAACACAACAAACCCCACCATCAGCTTCCTTATCAACCCAACATACCCCATCATCAGCTTCCTTATCAACCCAAAAAACCGCACCATCAGCTTCCTCATCAAGCCAACAAACCACATCATCAGCTTCCTCATTAACCCAACATAACGCACCATCAGCTTCCTCAGCATCAACCCAACAAACCACACCATCAGTTTCCTCATTAACCCAACAAACCGCACCATCAGCTTCCTCATCATCAACCCAACAAACCGCACCATCAGCTTCCTCATCAACCTAACAAACCACACCATCAGCTTCCTCATCAGTAACCCAACAAACCTCACCATCAGCTTCCTCATCATCAACCCAACAAACTGCACCATCACCTTCCTCATCAACCCAAACAACCGCACCATCAGCTTCCTTATCAACCCAACATACCCCATCATCAGCTTCCTTATCAACCCAAAAAACCGCACCATCAGCTTCCTCATCAAGCCAACAAACCACATCATCAGCTTCCTCATTAACCCAACATAACGCACCATCAGCTTCCTCAGCATCAACCCAACAAACCTCACCATCAGCTGCCTCATCATCAACCCAACAAACCGCACAATCACCTTCCTCATCAACCCAAAAAACCGCACCATCAGCTTCCTCATCATCAACCCAACAAACCACACCATCAGTTTCCTCATTAACCCAACAAACCGCACCATCAGCTTCCTCATCATCAACCCAACAAACTGCACCATCAGCTTCCTCATCAACCCAACAAACCGCACCATCAGCTTCCTCATTAACCTAACAAACCACACCATCAGCTTCCTCATCAGTAACCCAACAAACCTCACCATCAGCTTCCTCATCATCAACCCAACAAACCGCACCATCACCTTCCTCATCAACCCAACCAACCGCACCATCAGCTTCCTCATCATTAACCCAACAAACCACACCATCAGCTTCCTCATTAACCCAACAAACCGCACCATCAGCTTCCTCATCATCAACCCAACAAACTGCACCATCAGCTTCCTCATCAACACAACAAACCGCACCATCAGCTTCCTCATCAACCCAACAACCTGCACCATCAGCATCCTCATCATCAACCCAACAAACCCCATCAGCTTCCTTATCATCAACCCAACAAACCGCACCATCAGCTTCCTCATCAACTCAACAAACCGAATCATCAGCTTCCTCATCATCAACCCAACAAACCCCACCATCAGTATCCTTATCATCAACCCAATAAACAGCACCATCAGTTTCCTCATCAACCCAGCAAACCGCACCATCAGCTTCCTCATCATCAACCCAAAAAACCGCACCATCAGCTTCCTCATCATCAACCCAACAAACCGCACCATCAGCTTCCTCATCAACCCAACTAACCGCACCATCAGCTTCCTCATCATCATCCCAATAAACCGCAACATCAGCTTCCTCATCAATACAACAAACCGCACCATCAGCTTCCTCATCAACCCAACAAACCGTACCATCAGCTTCCTCATCATCAACCCAACAAACCCCACCATCAGCTTCTTTATCATCAACCCAAAAAACCGCACCATCAGCTTCCTCATCAACAAAACAAACCGAATCATCCGCTTCCTCATCATCAACCCAACAAACCCCACCATCAGTATCCTTATCATCAACCCAACAAACCACACCATCAGCTTCCTCATCAACCCAGCAAACCGCACCATCAGCTTCCTCATCAACAGAACAAACTACACCATCAGCTTCCTCATCATCAACCCAACAAACCTCACCATCAGCTTCCTCATCATCAACTCAACAAACCTCACCATCAGCTTCCTCATCATCAACCCAACAAACCGCACCATCACCTTCCTCACCAACCCAAACAACCGCACCATCAGCTTCCTCATCATTAACCCAACAAACCGCACCATCAGCTTCCTCATTAACCCAACAAACCGCACCATCAGCTTCCTCATTATCAATCCAACAAACTGCACCAACAGCTTCATCATCAACACAAGAACCGTATCTTCAGCTTCCTCATCAATCCAACAAACCGCATCATCAGCTTTCTCGTCAACCCAGCAAACCGCACCATCAGCTTCCTCATCAACTGAACAAACTGCATCATCAGCTTTCTCATCAACCCAACAAACCCCACCATCAGTTTCCTTGTCATCAACCCAACAAACCGCACCATCAGCTTCCTCATCAACCCAACAAACCCCACCATCAGCTTCCTTATCATCAACCCAACAAACCGCACCATCAGCTTCCTCATCATCAACCCAACAAACCCCACCATTTGTTTCCTTATCATCAACCCAACAAACCGCATCATCAGCTTCCTCATCAACCCAGCAAACCGCACCATCAGCTTCCTCATCAACTGAACAAACTGCACCATCAGCTTCCTCATCATCAACCCAACAAACCTCACCATCAGCTTCGTCAGCATCAACCCAACAAACCCCACCATCAGCTTCCTCATCAACCCAACAAACTGCACCATCAGCTTCCTCATCATCAACCCAACAAACCCCACCATCAGCTTCCTCATCATCAACCCAACAAACCCCACCATCAGCTTCCTTATCATCAACCCAACATAACGCACCATCAGCTTCCACATCATCAACCCAACAAACCGGAACATCAACTTCCTTATCAAATCAAATCAAATCAAATCAACTTTTATTGTCATTGTTAGTGCACATCTGCAGTACAACGAAATGTAGGCTTGCGGCTCCCGAGAGTGTACAATTTGGATTAGGACACTTAAACATTTCAACATACATTTGTACATATATATTAGCATAAATATGACCATAATAAAGTGCATCGGCAGATGTGCAGGCTTTAGTGTTTATTTGTGGAGTTCAGTAGGATGACAGCCCTGGGAAAGAAGCTGTTCCTAAATCTGGTCGTACGGGTGCAAATGCATCTGTAGCGTCTTCCAGATGGTAGGAGGGCGAACAGGCTGTGGCTGGGGTGGGTAGGGTCTTTGATGATGGTCCGTGCCATCCGTAGGCAGCGTTTCTGATATATATGTTCTATGGTCGGTAGCCGGGTGCCGGTAATGCGTTGGGTAGTTTTGACTACCCGCTGCAGGGCTTTCCGGTCATGGGAGCTACAGCCGCCGTACCATACCGTGATACAGTTTGTCAGGATGCTCTCTATAGTGCAGCGGTAGAAGTTAGAGAGGATCGGGGGTGACAGGTTACATCCCTTCAGCCTCCTCAAGAATCAACGCAACAAACCACACCATCAGCTTCCTCATCAACGCAACAAACCGTACCATCAGCTTCCTCATCAACCCAACAAACCACACCATCAGCTTCCGCATAATTAACCCAACATACCGCACCATCAGCTTCCTCATCATCAACCCAACAATCCGCACCATCAGCTTCCTCACCAACCCAACAAACTGCACCATCAGCTTCCTCATCAACCAAGCAAACCATACCATCAGCTTCCTCATCAACCCAACAAACCATACCATCAGCTTCCTCATCAACCCAACAAACCGTACCATCAGCTTCCTAATCAACCCAACAAACCGCACCATCAGCTTCCTCATCATCAACCCAAGAAACCACACCATCAGCTTCCTTATCATTAACCCAACATACTGCACCAGCAGCTTCCTCATCATCAACCCAACAAACCTCACCATCAGCTTCCTCATCATCAACCCAACAAACTGCACCATCAGCTTCCTCATCAACCCAACAAACAGCACCATCCGCTTCCTCATCATCAACCTAACAACCTGCACCATCAGTTTCCTCATCATCAACCCAACAAACTGCACCATCAGCTTCCTCATCAACCCAACAAACTGCAACATCAGCTTCCTCATCAACCCAACAAACCGCATCATCAGCATCCTCATCAACCCACCATACCGCACCATCAGCTTCCTCATCATCAACCCAAGAAACCGCACCATCAGCTTCCTCATTAACCCAACAAACAGCACCATCAGCCTCCTCATCATCAACCCAACAAACTGCACCATCAGCTTCCTCAGCAACACAACAAACCGCACCATCAGCTTCCTTATCAACACAACAAACTGCACCATCAGCTTCCTCATCAACCCAACAAACCACACCATTAGCTTGCTCATCATCCACCCAAAAAACCCCACCATCAGCTTTATCATCAACCCCACAAACCGAACCATCAGATTCCTCATCATCAACCCAACAAACTGCACCATCAGCTTCCTCATCACCAACCCAAAAAACCGCAACATCAGCTTCCTCATCATAAACCAACAAAGTGCACCATCAGCTTCCTCATCAAACCAACAAACCGCACCATCAGCTTCCTCATCAACCCAACAAACCGCACCATCAGTTTCTTCATCAACCCAACAAACCGCACCATCAGTTTCTTCATCACCCCAACAAACCGCACCATCAGCTTCCTCAGCATCAACCCAACAAACCGCACCATCAGCTTCCTCATCATCAACCCAACAAACCCCACCATCAGCTTCCTTATCATTAACCCAACAAACTGCACCATCAGCTTCCTCATCATCAACCGGACAAACCGCACCATCAGCTTCCTCATCATCAACCCAACAAACCCCATCAGCTTCCTCATCAACCCAACAAACCGCACCATCAACTTCCTCATCATTAACCTAACATACCGCACCATCAGCTTCCTCATCAACCCAACTAACCGCAACATCAACTTCCTCATCATCAACCCAACAAACTGCACCATCAGCTTCCTCATCAACACAACAAACCGCACCAGCAGCTTCCTCATCAACCCAACAAACTGTACCATCAGCTTCCTCATCAACCCAACAAACTGCACCACCAGCTTCCTCATCATCAACTCAACAAATCACACGATCAGCTTCCTCATCATCAACCCAACAAACCGCACCATCAGCTTCCTCATCATCAACCCAACAAACCGCACCATCAGCTTCCTCATCATCAACCCAACAAACCGCACCATCAGCTTCCTCATCAACCCAACTAACCGCACCATCAGCTTCCTCATCATCATCCCAATAAACCGCACCATCAGCTTCCTCATCAAACCAACAAACCGCACCATCAGCTTCCTCAACATCAAACCAACAAACCTCACCATCAGCTTCCTCATCATCAACCCAACAAAACCCACCATCAGCTTCCTTATCATCAACCGAACGAAACACACCATCAGCTTCCTCATCATCAACTCAACAAACCCCACCATCAGTTTCCTTATCATCAACCCAACAAACCGCACCATCAGCTTCCTCATCAACCCAACAAACCCCACCATCAGCTTCCTTATCATCAACCCAACAAACCGCACCATCAGCTTCCTCATCATCAACCCAACAAACCCCACCATTAGTTTCCTTATCATCAACCCAACAAACCGCACCGTCAGCTTCCTCATCAACCCAGAAAACCGCACCATCAGCTTCCTCATCAACCGAACAAACTGCACCATCAGCTTCCTCATCATCAACCCAACAAACCTCACCATCAGCTTCCTCATCATCAACCCAACAAACCCCACCATCAGCTTCCTCGTCAACCCAACAAACTGCACCATCTGCTTCCTCATCATCAACCCAACAAAACCCACCATCAGTTTCTTCATCACCCCAACAAACCACACCATCAGCTTCCTCAGCATCAACCGAACAAACCGCACCATCAGCTTCCTTATCATCAACCCAACAAACCACACCATCAGCTTCCTCATCAACACAACAAACCGCACCATCAGCTTCCTCACCATTAACCCAACATACTGCACCATCAGCTTCCTCATCATCAACCCAACAAACCGCACCATCAGCTTCCTCATCTTGAACCCAACAAACCGCACCATCAGCTTCCTCATCAACCCAACAAACCGCACCATCAGCTTCCTCATCAACACAACAAACCGCACCATCAGCTTCCTCATCATCAACCCAACAAACCGCAACATCAGCTTCCTCATCATCAACCCAACAAACTGCACCATCAGCTTCCTTATCAACCCAACAACCCCACCATAAGCTTCCTTATCATCAACCCAAAAAACCGCACCATCAGCTTCCTCATCAACCCAACAAACCGTACCATCAGCTTCCTCATCAACCCAACAAACCGTACCATCAGCTTCCTCATCAACCCAACAAACCCCACCATCAGCTTCCTCATCATCAACCCAACAAACCCCACCATCAGCTTCCTTATCATCAACCCAACATAACGCACCATCAGCTTCCACATCATCAACCCAACAAACCGGAACATCAACTTCCTTATCAAATCAAATCAAATCAAATCAACTTTTATTGTCATTGTTAGTGCACATCTGCAGTACAACGAAATGTAGGCTTGCGGCTCCCGAGAGTGTACAATTTGGATTAGGACACTTAAACATTTCAACATACATTTGTACATATATATTAGCATAAATATGACCATAATAAAGTGCATCGGCAGATGTGCAGGCTTTAGTGTTTATTTGTGGAGTTCAGTAGGATGACAGCCCTGGGAAAGAAGCTGTTCCTAAATCTGGTCGTACGGGTGCGAATGCATCTGTAGCGTCTTCCAGATGGTAGGAGGGCGAACAGGCTGTGGCTGGGGTGGGTAGGGTCTTTGATGATGGTCCGTGCCATCCGTAGGCAGCGTTTCTGATATATATGTTCTATGGTCGGTAGCCGGGTGCCGGTAATGCGTTGGGTAGTTTTGACTACCCGCTGCAGGGCTTTCCGGTCATGGGAGCTACAGCCGCCGTACCATACCGTGATACAGTTTGTCAGGATGCTCTCTATAGTGCAGCGGTAGAAGTTAGAGAGGATCGGGGGTGACAGGTTACATCCCTTCAGCCTCCTCAAGAATCAACGCAACAAACCACACCATCAGCTTCCTCATCAACGCAACAAACCGTACCATCAGCTTCCTCATCAACCCAACAAACCACACCATCAGCTTCCGCATAATTAACCCAACATACCGCACCATCAGCTTCCTCATCATCAACCCAACAATCCGCACCATCAGCTTCCTCACCAACCCAACAAACTGCACCATCAGCTTCCTCATCAACCAAGCAAACCATACCATCAGCTTCCTCATCAACCCAACAAACCATACCATCAGCTTCCTCATCAACCCAACAAACCGTACCATCAGCTTCCTAATCAACCCAACAAACCGCACCATCAGCTTCCTCATCATCAACCCAAGAAACCACACCATCAGCTTCCTTATCATTAACCCAACATACTGCACCAGCAGCTTCCTCATCATCAACCCAACAAACCTCACCATCAGCTTCCTCATCATCAACCCAACAAACTGCACCATCAGCTTCCTCATCAACCCAACAAACAGCACCATCCGCTTCCTCATCATCAACCTAACAACCTGCACCATCAGTTTCCTCATCATCAACCCAACAAACTGCACCATCAGCTTCCTCATCAACCCAACAAACTGCAACATCAGCTTCCTCATCAACCCAACAAACCGCATCATCAGCATCCTCATCAACCCACCATACCGCACCATCAGCTTCCTCATCATCAACCCAAGAAACCGCACCATCAGCTTCCTCATTAACCCAACAAACAGCACCATCAGCCTCCTCATCATCAACCCAACAAACTGCACCATCAGCTTCCTCAGCAACACAACAAACCGCACCATCAGCTTCCTTATCAACACAACAAACTGCACCATCAGCTTCCTCATCAACCCAACAAACCACACCATTAGCTTGCTCATCATCCACCCAAAAAACCCCACCATCAGCTTTATCATCAACCCCACAAACCGAACCATCAGATTCCTCATCATCAACCCAACAAACTGCACCATCAGCTTCCTCATCACCAACCCAAAAAACCGCAACATCAGCTTCCTCATCATAAACCAACAAAGTGCACCATCAGCTTCCTCATCAAACCAACAAACCGCACCATCAGCTTCCTCATCAACCCAACAAACCGCACCATCAGTTTCTTCATCAACCCAACAAACCGCACCATCAGTTTCTTCATCACCCCAACAAACCGCACCATCAGCTTCCTCAGCATCAACCCAACAAACCGCACCATCAGCTTCCTCATCATCAACCCAACAAACCCCACCATCAGCTTCCTTATCATTAACCCAACAAACTGCACCATCAGCTTCCTCATCATCAACCGGACAAACCGCACCATCAGCTTCCTCATCATCAACCCAACAAACCCCATCAGCTTCCTCATCAACCCAACAAACCGCACCATCAGCTTCCTCATCATTAACCTAACATACCGCACCATCAGCTTCCTCATCAACCCAACTAACCGCAACATCAACTTCCTCATCATCAACCCAACAAACTGCACCATCAGCTTCCTCATCAACACAACAAACCGCACCAGCAGCTTCCTCATCAACCCAACAAACTGTACCATCAGCTTCCTCATCAACCCAACAAACTGCACCACCAGCTTCCTCATCATCAACTCAACAAATCACACGATCAGCTTCCTCATCATCAACCCAACAAACCGCACCATCAGCTTCCTCATCATCAACCCAACAAACCGCACCATCAGCTTCCTCATCATCAACCCAACAAACCGCACCATCAGCTTCCTCATCAACCCAACTAACCGCACCATCAGCTTCCTCATCATCATCCCAATAAACCGCACCATCAGCTTCCTCATCAAACCAACAAACCGCACCATCAGCTTCCTCAACATCAAACCAACAAACCTCACCATCAGCTTCCTCATCATCAACCCAACAAAACCCACCATCAGCTTCCTTATCATCAACCGAACGAAACACACCATCAGCTTCCTCATCATCAACTCAACAAACCCCACCATCAGTTTCCTTATCATCAACCCAACAAACCGCACCATCAGCTTCCTCATCAACCCAACAAACCCCACCATCAGCTTCCTTATCATCAACCCAACAAACCGCACCATCAGCTTCCTCATCATCAACCCAACAAACCCCACCATTAGTTTCCTTATCATCAACCCAACAAACCGCACCGTCAGCTTCCTCATCAACCCAGAAAACCGCACCATCAGCTTCCTCATCAACCGAACAAACTGCACCATCAGCTTCCTCATCATCAACCCAACAAACCTCACCATCAGCTTCCTCATCATCAACCCAACAAACCCCACCATCAGCTTCCTCGTCAACCCAACAAACTGCACCATCTGCTTCCTCATCATCAACCCAACAAAACCCACCATCAGTTTCTTCATCACCCCAACAAACCACACCATCAGCTTCCTCAGCATCAACCGAACAAACCGCACCATCAGCTTCCTTATCATCAACCCAACAAACCACACCATCAGCTTCCTCATCAACACAACAAACCGCACCATCAGCTTCCTCACCATTAACCCAACATACTGCACCATCAGCTTCCTCATCATCAACCCAACAAACCGCACCATCAGCTTCCTCATCTTGAACCCAACAAACCGCACCATCAGCTTCCTCATCAACCCAACAAACCGCACCATCAGCTTCCTCATCAACACAACAAACCGCACCATCAGCTTCCTCATCATCAACCCAACAAACCGCAACATCAGCTTCCTCATCATCAACCCAACAAACTGCTCCATCAGCTTCCTTATCAACCCAACAACCCCACCATAAGCTTCCTTATCATCAACCCAAAAAACCGCACCATCAGCTTCCTCATCAACCCAACAAACCGTACCATCAGCTTCCTCATCAACCCAACAAACCGTACCATCAGCTTCCTCATCAACCCAACAAACCGCACCATCAGCTTCCTTATCATTAACCCAACATACTGCACCAGCAGCTTCCTCATCATCAACCCAACAAACCGCACCATCAGCTTCTTCATCAACACAACAAACCGCACCATCAGCTTCCTCATCATCAACCCAACAAACCACACCATCAGCTTCCTCATCATCATCCCAAAAAACCGTACCATCAGCTTGCTCATCAACCCAACAAACTGCACCATCAGCTTCCTCATTAACCTACCAAACTGTACCATCAGCTTCCTCATCAACCCAACAAACCGTACCATCAGCTTCCTCATCAACCCAACAAACCGCACCATCAGTTTCCTCATCAACACAACAAACCGCACCATCAGGTTCCTCATCATCAACCCAACAAACTGCACCGTCAGCTTCCGCATCATCAACCCAACAAACTGCACCATCAGCTTCCTCATCAACTGAACAAACTGCACCATCAGCTTCCTCATCAACACAACAAACCATACCATCAGCTTCCTCATCAACCCAACAAACTGCACCATCAGCTTCCTCATCAACCTAACAAACCGTACCATCAGCTTCTTCATCAACCCAAGAAACCGTACCATCAGCTTCCTCATCAACCCAAGAAACCGTACCATCAGCTTCCTAATCAACCCAACAAACCGCACCATCAGCTTCCTCATCATCAACCCAACAAACCACACCATCAGCTTCCTTATCATTAAGCCAACATACTGCACCAGCAGCTTCCTCATCATCAACCCAACAAACCGCACCATCAGCTTCCTCATCATCAACCCAACAAACCGCACCATCAGCTTCCTTATCATCAACCCAACAAACCGCACCATCAGCTTCCTCATCAACCCAACAAACCGCACCATCAGCTTCCTCATCACCAACCCAACAAACCACACCATCAGCTTCGTCATCAACCCAACAAGCCGCACCATCAGCTTCCTCATCATCAACCCAACAAACTGCACCAACAGCTTCCTCATCAACACAACAAACCGCACCATCAGCATCCTCATCAACCCAACCAACTGCACCATCAGCTTCCTCATCAACCCAAAAAACTGCCCCATCAGCTTCCTCATCATCATCCCAGCAATCCGCACCATCAGCTTCCTCATCAACCCAACAAACCGCACCATCAGCTTCCTCATCATCAACCCAACAAACCCCACCATCAGCTTCCTCATCAATCCAACAAACCGCACCATCAGCTTGCTCATCAACCCAACAAACCGCACCATCAGCTTCCTCATCATTAACCCAACATACCGCACCATCAGCTTCCTCATCATCAACCCAACAAACCGTACCATCAGCTTCCCCATCATGAACCCAACAAACTGCAACATCAGCTTCCTCATCAACACACCAAACCGCACCATCAGCTTCCTCATCAACCCAACAAACAGCACCATCAGATTCCTCATCATCAACCCAACAAACCTTACCATCAGCTTTCACATCATCAACCCAACAAACCCCATCAGCTTCCTCATCATCAACCCAACAAACCCCACCATCAGCTTCCTCATCATCAACCCAACAAACCCCACCATCAGCTTCCTCATCAACCCAGCAAACCACACCATCAGCTACCTCATCATCAACCCAACAAACCGCACCATCAGTTTCCTCATCATCAACACTAAAAACTGCACCATCAGCTTCCTCATCAACACAACAAACCGCACCATCAGATTCCTCATCATCAACCCAACAAACTGCACCATCAGCTTCCACATCATGAACCCAACAAACCGCACCATCAGCTTCCTCATCAACCCAACAAACCGCACCATCAGCTTCCTCATCAACCCAACAAACCACACCATCAGTTTCCTCATCAACCCAACAAACTGCACCATCAGCTTCCTCATGATCAACCAACAAACCACACCATCAGCTTCCTCATCAAACCAACAAACCGCACCATCAGCTTCCTCATCAACCCAACAAACTACACCATCAGTTTCCTCATCAAACCAACAAACCGCACCATCAGTTTCCTCATCAATCCAACAAACCGCACCATCAGCTTCCTCATCATCAACCCAACAAACCCCATCATCTTCCTCATCATCCCAACAAACCGCACTATCAGCTTCCTCATCATCAACCCAACAAACCCTTCCATCAGTTTCCTTATCATCAACGCAACAAACCGCACCATCAGCTTCCTCATCAACACACCAAACCGCACCATCAGCTTCCTCATCAACCCAACAAACTGCACCATCAGCTTCCTCATCATCAACCCAACAAACCTCACCATCAGCTTCCACATCATCAACCCAACAAACCCCATCAGCTTCCTCATCATCAACCCAACAAACCACACCATCAGTTTGCTCATCATCAACCCAACAAAGCCCACCATCAGCTTCCTCATCAACCCAACAAACCACACCATCAGCTTCCTCATCATCAACCCAACAAACCGCACCATCAGCTTCCTCATTAACCCAACAAACCGCACCATCAGATTCCTCATCATCAACCCAACAAACCGCACCATCAGCTTCCTCATCCTGAACCCAACAAACCGCACCATCAGCTCCCTCATCATCAACCCAACAAACCTCACCATCAGCTTCCTCATCAACCCAACAAACCGCACCATCAGCTTCCTCATCATCAACCCAACAAACTGCACCATCAGCTTCCTTATCAACCCAACAACCCCACCATAAGCTTCCTTGTCATCAACCCAAAAAACCGCACCATCAGCTTCCTCATCAACCCAACAAACCGTACCATCAGCTTCCTCATCAACCCAACAAACCGTACCATCAGCTTCCTCATCAACCCAACAAACCGCACCATCAGCTTCCTTATCATTAACCCAACATACTGCACCAGCAGCTTCCTCATCATCAACCCAACAAACCGCACCATCAGCTTCTTCATCAACACAACAAACCGCACCATCAGCTTCCTCATCATCAACCCAACAAACCACACCATCAGCTTCCTCATCATCATCCCAAAAAACCGCACCATCAGCTTGCTCATCAACCCAACAAACTGCACCATCAGCTTCCTCATTAACCCACCAAACTGTACCATCAGCTTCCTCATCAACCCAACAAACCGTACCATCAGCTTCCTCATCAACCCAACAAACCGCACCATCAGTTTCCTCATCAACACAACAAACCGCACCATCAGGTTCCTCATCATCAACCCAACAAACTGCACCGTCAGCTTCCGCATCATCAACCCAACAAACTGCACCATCAGCTTCCTCATCAACTGAACAAACTGCACCATCAGCTTCCTCATCAACACAACAAACCATACCATCAGCTTCCTCATCAACCCAACAAACCGCACCATCAGCTTCCTCATCATTAACCCAACATACCGCACCATCAGCTTCCTCATGAACAACCCAACAAACCGCACCATCAGCTTCCTCACCAACCCAACAAACTGCACCATCAGCTTCCTCATCAACCTAACAAACCGTACCATCAGCTTCCTCATCAACCCAAGAAACCGTACCATCAGCTTCATCAACCCAAGAAACCGTACCATCAGCTTCCTAATCAACCCAACAAACCGCACCATCTGCTTCCTCATCATCAACCCAACAAACCGCACCATCAGCTTCCTCATCATCAACCCAACAAACCGCACCATCAGCTTCCTTATCATCAACCCAACAAACCGCACCATCAGCTTCCTCATCAACCCAACAAACCGCACCATCAGCTTCCTCATCACCAACCCAACAAACCGCACCATCAGCTTCGTCATCAACCCAACAAGCCGCACCATCAGCTTTCTCATCATCAACCCAACAAATTGCACCAACAGCTTCCTCATCAACACAACAAACCGCACCATCAGCATCCTCATCAACCCAACAAACTGCACCATCAGCTTCCTCATCAACCCAAAAAACTGCCCCATCAGCTTCCTCATCATCATCCCAGCAATCCGCACCATCAGTTTGCTCATCATCCACCCAACAAAGCCCACCATCAGCTTCCTCATCAACCCAACAAACCACACCATCAGCTTCCTCATCATCAACCCAACAAACCGCACCATCAGCTTCCTCATTAACCCAACAAACCGCACCATCAGATTCCTCATCATCAACCCAACAAACCGCACCATCAGCTTCCTCATCCTGAACCCAACAAACCGCACCATCAGCTTCCTCATCATCAACCCAACAAACCTCACCATCAGCTTCCTCATCAACCCAACAAACCGCACCATCAGCTTCCTCATCATCAACCCAACAAACTGCACCATCAGCTTCCTTATCAACCCAACAACCCCACCATAAGCTTCCTTGTCATCAACCCAAAAAACCGCACCATCAGCTTCCTCATCAACCCAACAAACCGTACCATCAGCTTCCTCATCAACCCAACAAACCGTACCATCAGCTTCCTCATCAACCCAACAAACCGCACCATCAGCTTCCTTATCATTAACCCAACATACTGCACCAGCAGCTTCCTCATCATCAACCCAACAAACCGCACCATCAGCTTCCTGATTAACCCACCAAACTGTACCATCAGCTTCCTCATCAACCCAACAAACCGTACCATCAGCTTCCTCATCAACCCAACAAACCGCACCATCAGTTTCCTCATCAACACAACAAACCGCACCATCAGGTTCCTCATCATCAACCCAACAAACTGCACCGTCAGCTTGCGCATCATCAACCCAACAAACTGCACCATCAGCTTCCTCATCAACTGAACAAACTGCACCATCAGCTTCCTCATCAACACAACAAACCATACCATCAGCTTCCTCATCAACCCAACAAACCGCACCATCAGCTTCCTCATCATTAACCCAACATACCGCACCATCAGCTTCCTCATGAACAACCCAACAAACCGCACCATCAGCTTCCTCACCAACCCAACAAACTGCACCATCAGCTTCCTCATCAACCTAACAAACCGTACCATCAGCTTCCTCATCAACCCAAGAAACCGTACCATCAGCTTCATCAACCCAAGAAACCGTACCATCAGCTTCCTAATCAACCCAACAAACCGCACCATCAGCTTCCTCATCATCAACCCAACAAACCGCACCATCAGCTTCCTCATCATCAACCCAACAAACCGCACCATCAGCTTCCTTATCATCAACCCAACAAACCGCACCATCAGCTTCCTCATCAACCCAACAAACCGCACCATCAGCTTCCTCATCACCAACCCAACAAACCGCACCATCAGCTTCGTCATCAACCCAACAAGCCGCACCATCAGCTTTCTCATCATCAACCCAACAAACTGCACCAACAGCTTCCTCATCAACACAACAAACCGCACCATCAGCATCCTCATCAACCCAACAAACTGCACCATCAGCTTCCTCATCAACCCAACAAACTGCCCCATCAGCTTCCTCATCATCATCCCAGCAATCCGCACCATCAGCTTCCTCATCAACCCAACAAACCGCACCATCAGCTTCCTCATCATCAACCCAACAAACCCCACCATCAGCTTCCTCATCAATCCAACAAACCGCACCATCAGCTTGCTCATCAACCCAACAAACCGCACCATCAGCTTCCTCATCATTAACCCAACATACCGCACCATCAGCTTCCTCATCATCAACCCAACAAACCGTACCATCAGCTTCCCCATCATGAACCCAACAAACTGCACCATCAGCTTCCTCATCAACCCAAAAAACCACACCATCAGCTTCCTCATCATCAACCCAATAAACCGCACCATCAGCTTCCTCATCAACCCAACAAACCGCACCATCAGCTTCCTCATCATCAACCCAACAAACTGCAACATCAGCTTCCTCATCAACACACCAAACTGCACCATCAGCTTCCTCATCAACCCAAAAAACCACACCATCAGCTTCCTCATCATCAACCCAATAAACCGCACCATCAGCTTCCTCATCAACCCAACAAACCGCACCATCAGCTTCCTCATCATCAACCCAACAAACTGCAACATCAGCTTCCTCATCAACACACCAAACCGCACCATCAGCTTCCTCATCAACCCAACAAACAACACCATCAGCTGCCTCATCATCAACCCAACAAACCGCACCATCAGCTTCCTCATCATCAACCCAACAAACCCCATCATCTTCCTCATCATCCCAACAAACCGCACTATCAGCTTCCTCATCATCAACCCAACAAAGCCCACCATCAGCTTCCTCATCAACCCAACAAAACACACCATCAGCTTCCACATCATCAACCCAACAAACCGCACCGTCAGCTTCCTCATTAACCCAACAAACCGCACCATCAGCTTCCTCATCATCAACTGAAAAAACTGCACCATCAGCTACCTCATCAACACAACAAACCGCACCATCAGATTCCTCATCATGAACCCAACAAACCGCACCATCAGCTTCCTCATCATGAACCCAACAAACCGCACCATCAGCTTCCTCATCATCAACCCAACAAACCTCACCATCAGCTTCCTCATCAACCCAACAAACCGCACCATCAGCTTCCTCATCAACCCAACAAACCACACCATCAGTTTACTCATCAACCTAACAAACCTCACCATCAGCTTCCTCCTCAACCCAACAAACCGCACCATCAGCTTCCTCATCATTAAACCAACATACCACACCATCAGCTTCCTCTCCATAAACCCAACAAACAGCACCATCAGCTTCCTCATCATCAACCCAACAAACCTCACCATCAGCTTCCTCATCACCAACCCAACAAACCACACCATCAGCTTTCTCATCATCAACCCAACAAATCACACCATCAGTATCCTCATCAACCCAACTAACCGCTCCATCAACTTCCTCATCTTCAACCTAACAAGCTGCACCATCAGCTTCCTCATCAACACACCAAACTGCACCATCAGCTTCCTCATCAACCCAACAAACTGCACCATCAGCTTCCTCATCATCATCCCAACAAACCTCACCATCAGCTTCCACATCATCAACCCAACAAACACCATCAGCTTCCACATCATCCACCCAACAAACCCCACCATCAGCTTCCTCATCATCAACCCAACAAACCACAGCATCAGCTTCCTCATCATCAACCCAACAAAGCCCACCATCAGCATCCTCATCAACCCAACAAACCACACCAGCAGCTTCCTCATCATCAACCCAACAAACCGCACCATCAGCTTCCTCATTAACCCAACAAACCGCACCATCAGCTTCCTCATCATCAACCCAAAAAACTGCACCATCAGCTTCCTCATCAACACAACAAACCGCATCATCAGATTCCTCATCATCAACCCAACAAACCGCACCATCAGCTTCCTCAACAACCCAACAAACCGCAGCATCAGCTTCCTCATCATCAACCCAACAAACCCAACTATCAGCTCCCTCATCAAACCAACAAACCACACTATCAGCTTCCTCATCATCAACCCAACAAACCGCACCATCAGCTTCCTCATTAACCCAACAAACCGCACCATCAGCTTCCTCATCATCAACCCAAAAAACTGCACCATCAGCTTCCTCATCAACACAACAAATCGCACCATCAGCTTCCTCATCATCAACCCAACAAACCGCAGCATCAGCTTCCTCATCAACCCAACAAACCGCACCATCAGCTTCCTCATCAACCCAACAAACCACACCATCACTTTCCTCATCAACCCAACAAACCGCACCATCAGCTTCCTCATCAACCCAACAAACCGCACCATCAGCTTCCTCATCATCAACCCAACAAACAGCACCATCAGCTTCCTCATCATCAACCCAACAAACCCCACCATCAGCTTCCTTATCATGAACCCAACAAACCGCACCATCAGCTTCCTCATCAACCCAACAAACCGCACCATCATCTTCCTCATCATCAACCCAACAAACCCCATCAGCTTCCTCCTCAACCCAACAAACCGCACCATCAGCTTCCTCATCATTAAACCAACATACTGCACCATCAGCTTCCTCATCATAAACCCAACAAACTGCACCATCAGCTTCCTCATCATCAACCCAACAAACCACACCATCAGCTTCCTCATCATCAACCGAACAAACCGCACCATCAGCTTCCTCATCATCATCCCAGCAATCCGCACCATCAGCTTCCTCATCAACCCAACAAACCGCACCATCAGCTTCCTCATCATCAACCCAACAAACCCCACCATCAGCTTCATCATCAATCCAACAAACCGCACCAACAGCTTACTCATCAACCCAACAAACCGGACCATCAGCTTCCTCATCATTAACCCAACATACCGCACCATCAGCTTCCTCATCATCAACCGAACAAACTGCACCATCAGCTTCCTCATCAACACACCAAACCGCACCATCAGCTTCCTCATCAACCCAACAAACAGCACCATCAGATTCCTCCTCATCAACCCAAAAAACCTCACCATCAGCTTTCACATCATCAACCCAACAAACCCCATCAGCTTCCTCATCATCAACCCAACAAACCCCACCATCAGCTTCCTCATCATCAACCCAACAAACCCCACCATCAGCTTCCTCATCAAACCAGCAAACCACACCATCAGCTACCTTATCATCAACCCAACAAACCGCACCTTGTTTCCTCATCATCAACACAAAAAACTGCACCATCAGCTTCCTCATCAACACAACAAACCGCACCATCAGATTCCTCATCATCAACCCAACAAACTGCACCATCAGCTTCCACATCATGAACCCAACAAACCGCACCATCAGCTTCCTCATCATCAACCCAACAAACCGCACCATCAGCTTCCTCATCAACCCAACAAACCACACCATCAGTTTCCTCATCAACCCAACAAACTGCACCATCAGCTTCCTCATCATCAACCAACAAACTGCAGCATCAGCTTCCTCATCAAATCAACAAACCGCACCATCAGCTTCCTCATCAACCCAACAAACCACACCATCAGTTTCCTCATCAACCCAGCAAACCGCACCATCAGCTTCCTCATCAACCGAACAAATCGCACCATCAACTTCCTCAGCATCAACCCAACAAACCGCACCATCAGCTTCCTCATCATCAACCCAACAAACCCCATTAGCTTCCTTATCATTAACCCAACAAACTGCACCATCAGCTGCCTCATCATCAACCCAACAAACCGCACCATCATCTTCCTCATCATCAACCCAACAAACCCCATCATCTTCCTCATCATCCCAACAAACCGCACTATCAGCTTCCTCATCATCAACCCAACAAAGCCCACCATCAGCTTCCTCATCAACCCAACAAAACACACCATCAGCTTCCTCATCATCAACCCAACAAACCGCACCATCAGCTTCCTCATTAACCCAACAAACCGCACCATCAGCTTCCTCATCATCAACTGAAAAAACTGCACCATCAGCTACCTCATCAACACAACAAACCGCACCATCAGATTCCTCATCATGAACCCAACAAACCGCACCATCAGCTTCCTCATCATGAACCCAACAAACCGCACCATCAGCTTCCTCATCATCAACCCAACAAACCTCACCATCAGCTTCCTCATCAACCCAACAAACCGTACCATCAGCTTCCTCATCAACCCAACAAACCACACCATCAGTTTCCTCATCAACCTAACAAACCTCACCATCAGCTTCCTCATCAACCCAACAAACCGCACCATCAGCTTCCTCATCATCAACCCAACAAACCGCACCATCAGCTTCCTCATCATCAACCCAACAAGCCCCACCATCAGCTTCCTTATCATGACCCCAATAACCCGCACCATTAGCTTCCTCATCAACCCAACAAACTGCACCATCAGCTTCCTCATCATTAACCCTACATACCGCACCATCAGCTTCCTCATCATCAACCCAACAAACCGCACCATCAGCTTCCTCATCATCAACCCAAGAAACTGCACCATCAGCTTCCTCATCATCAACCCAATAAACCGTACCATCAGCTTCCTCATCAACCCAACAAACTGCACCATCAGATTCCTCATCATCAACCCAACAAACCTCACCATCAGCTTTCACAGCATCAACCCAACAAACCCCATCAGCTTCCTCATCATCAACCCAGCAAACCACACCATCAGCTTCCTCATCATCAACCCAACAAACCGCACCATCAGCTTCCTCATCATCAAACCAAAAAACTGCACCATCAGCTTCCTCATCAACACAACAAGCCGCACCATCAGATTCCTCATCATCAACCCAACAAACTGCACCATCAGCTTCCTCATCATCAACCAAACAAACCGCACCATCACCTTCCTCATCATCAACCAAACAAACCGCACCATCAGCTTCCTCATCATCTACCCAACAAACCACACCATCCGCTTCCTCATCATCAACCCAAGAAACCGCACCATCAGCTTCCTCATCATCAACCCAACAAACCGCACAATCAGCTTCCTCATCATCAACCCAACAAACCACACCATCAGCTTCCTCATCAACCCAACAAACTGCACCATCAGCTTCCTCATCATCAACCCAACAAACCGCACCATCAGCTTCCTCATCAACCCAACTAACCGCACCATCAACTTCCTCATCTTCAACCTAACAAGCTGCACCATCAGCTTCCTCATCATCAACCCAACAAACCACTCCATCAGCTTCCTCATCATCAACCCAACAAACCACTCCATCAGCTTCCTCATCATCAACCCAACAAACCCATCCATCAGCTTCCTTATCATCAACCCAACAAACCCCACCATCAGCTTCCTCATCAACCCAACAAACCACACCATCAGCTTCCTCATCTTCAACCCAAAAAACCCCACCATCAGCTTCATCATCAACCCAACAAACTGCACCATCAGATTCCTCATCATCAACCCAACAAACTGCACCATCAGCTTCCTCAAGAAAGCAACAATCCGCACCATCAGCTTCCTCACCAACCCAACAAACCACACCATCAGTTTCCTCATCAACCCAACAAACCGCACCATCAGCTTCCTCATCAACCCAACAAACCGCACCATCAGCTTCCTCATCATCAACCCAACAAACCGCACCATCAGCTTCCTCATCATCAACCCAACAAACCCCACCATCAGCTTCCTTATCATGACCAAAACAAACCGCACCATCAGCTTCCTCATCAACCCAACAAACCACACCATCATCTTCCTCATCATCAACCCAACAAACACCATCAACTTCCTCCGCAACCCAACAAACTGCACCATCAGCTTCCTCATCATTAAACCAACATACCGCACCATCAGCTTCCTCATCATAAACCCAACAAACCACACCATCAGCTTCCTCATCATCAACCCAAAAAACCACACCATCAGCTTCCTCATCAACCCAACAAACTGCACCATCAGCTTCCTCATCATCAACCCAACAAACCGCACAGTTTCCTCATCAACAAAACTAACCGCACCATCAACTTCCTCATCTTCAACCTAACAAGCTGCACCATCAGCTTCCTCATCAACACACCAAACCGCACCATCAGCTTCCTCATCAACCCAACAAACTGCAGCATCAGCTTCCTCATCATCAACCCAACAAACCTCACCATCAGCTTCCACATCATCAACCCAACAAACCCCATCAGCTTCCTCATCATCCACCCAACAAACCCCACCATCAGCTTCCTCATCAACCCAACAAACCACACCATCAGCTTCCTCATCATCAACCCAACAAACCGCACCATCAGCTTGCTCATTAACCCAACAAACCGCACCATCAGCTTCCTCATCATCAAGCCAAAAAACTGCACCATCAGCTTCCTCAGCAACACAACAAACCGCATCATCAGATTCCTCATCATCAACCCAACAAACCGCACCATCAGCTTCCTCATCAACCCATCAAACCGCACCATCAGCTTCCTCATCAACTCAACAAACCACACCATCAGTTTCCTCATCAACCCAACAAACCGCACCATCAGCTTCCTCATCATCAACCGAACAAACCACACCATCATCTTCATCATCAACCCAACAAACTGCACCATCAGATTCCTCATCATCAACCCAACAAACTGCACCATCAGCTTCCTCATCATCAACCCAACAAACTGCACCATCAGCTTCCTCATCAAACCAACAAACCGCACCATCAGCTTCCTCATCAACCCAACAAACCACACCATCAGTTTCCTCATCAACCCAACAAAGAGAGACTGGGGTTAGAGAGACTGGGGGGAGAGAGAGACTGGGGGGAGCGAGAGAGAGAGACGGGGAGAGAGAGAGACTGGGGGAGAGAGAGAGAGAGACTGGGGAGAGAGAGAGAGAGTGGGGGGAGAGAGAGAGAGAAACGGGGAGAGAGAGATAGGAAGAGCAAGGGGGAGAAAGAGAGAGACGGGGTAGAGAGAGAGATTGAGGGAGAGAGATAGACTGGGGAGAGAGAGACTGGGGGAGAGAGAGAGACTGAGGGGAGAGAGAGAGAGAATGGGGAGAGAAAGAGTGAATGGGGGAGAGAAAGAGTGAATGGGGGGAGAGAAAGAGTGAATGGGGTGAGAGAGAGACAGGGGGTGAGAGAGAGATGGCGTGGAGAGACGGGGAGAGAGAGAGAGAAAGAGACGGGGAGAGAGCGAGAGAGTGACGGGGGGAGTGAGCAAGACTGTGGAGTCAAGAGAGAGAGACGGGGAGAGAGAGAGAAATGGCGGAGAGAGGGAGAGGGAGACTGGGGGGGAGAGCGAAACTGGGGGGAGAGAGAGAGCCTGGTGGAGGGAGAAAGACGGGGGAGAGAGAGACGGGGGAGAGAGAGACACGGGGGAGAGAGAGACGAGGGACAGATAGAGACGGGGAGAGAGAGACACGGGGCGAGAAAGAGAGACGGGTGAGAGCGACTGGGGGGAGAGAGAAAGACTGGGGGGAGTGAGGGAGAGACTGAGGGGGAGAGAGAGAGAGACTGGGGGGAGAGAGAGACAGACTGGGGGGGAGAGAGAGAGAGACTGGGGTTGGAGTGAGAGACAGACTGGGGGGGAGAGAGAGACAGACTGGGGGGAGAGAAAGAGAGACGGGGGAGAGGGACTGGGGGGAGAGAGAGACTGGAGGGGAGGGAGAGACTGGGGGGAGTGAGGGAGAGACTGAGGGGGAGAGAGAGAGAGACAGACTGGGGGGGAGAGAGAGAGAGACTGGGGGTTGGAGTGAGAGACAGACTGGGGGGGAGAGAGAGACAGACTGGGGGAGAGAAAGAGAGACAGGGGAGAGAGACTGGGGGGGAGAGAGAGACTGGGGGGGAGGAGAGACTGGGGGGGAGGGAGAGACTGGGGGGGAGGGAGAGAGAGAGACGGGGTGGAGAGTGAGACTGGGGCAGAGAGAGAGAGAGAGACTGGGGACGGAGAGAGAGTGGGGGGAGAGAGAGAGAGAAATGGGGGAGAGAGAGAGAGAGGCTGGGGGGAGAGAGGACAGAAAGAGACTGGGGGAGAAAGAGAGAGACGGAGAGAGAGAGAGACTGGGGGAGAGAGAGAGTCTGGGGGAGAGAGAGAGAGACTGGGGGGAGAGAGAGAGACTGGGGGAGGAGAAAGAGAGAATGAGGAGAGAGAAAGAGTGAATGGGGTGAGAGAAAGAGTGAATGAGGGGGAGAGAAAGAGTGAATGGGGGTGAGAGAGAGAATGTGGGGTGCGAGAGAGACGGCGGGGAGAGAGAGACTGGGGGGGTAGAGAGAGAGAGAGACATGGAGAGAGAGAGACTGGGGAGAGACTGGGGGAGAGAGAGAGACTGGGGGAGAGTGAGATAGATGGGGAGACGAGAGAGAGGGAGAGAGAGAGAGAGAGAGACTGGGGAGAGAGAGACTGGGGAGAGAGACTGGGGGAAAGAGACGGGATGAGAGAGAGATGGGGGAGAGAGGGACGGGGGAGAGAGAGATGGGGAGAGACAGAGAGAAAGAGACGGGGAGAGCGCGAGGCAGAGACTGGGGGGGAGAGAGAGCGAGACTGTGGGGGCAAGAGAGAGAGAGACGGGAGAGAGACGGACGAGGGGGAGAGAGAGACGGGGAGAGTGAGAGAAATGGGGGAGAGAGAGACTAGGGACAGATAGAGATGGGGAGAGAGAGACACGGGGGAGAGAGAGAGAGATGGGGAGAGAGAGAGAGACGGGGAGAGAGACTGGGGGGGAGAGAGAGAGAGAGACTGGGTGGAGTGAGGGAGTGACTGAGGGGGAGAGACTGGGGGGGAGAGAGAGACAGACTGGGGGGAGAGAGAGAGACTGGGGAGAGAGAGAGAGACTGGGGAGAGAGAGAGAGACTGGGGAGAGAGAGAGAGAGACTGGGGAGAGAGAGAGAGACTGGGAGAGAGAGAGAGAGACTGGGGAGAGAGAGAGAGAGACTGGGGAGAGAGAGAGAGAGACTGGTGAGGAGAGAGAGAGAGAGAGAGAGAGAGACTGGGGGAGAGAGAGAGAGAGGGACTGGGGGAGAGAGAGAGAGACGGCGGAGAGAGAGAGAGAGATGGGGAGAGGAGAGAGGCGGGGGAGAGAGAGACTGGGGAGAGAAAGAGAGAATGGGGGAGAGAAAGAGTGAATGGGGGTGAGAGAGAGACTGGGGGTGAGAGAGAGAGAGAGCGGGGAGAGAGAGACTGGGGGATAGACTGGGGGAGAGAGAGAGACTGGGGGGGAGAGAGAGAGATGGGAGACAGAGAGAGAGGGAGAGAGAGAGAGAGAGACTGGGGAGAGAAAGAGAGATACTGGTGGAGGAGAGAGAGAGAGAGACTGGGGGAGAGAGAGAGAGACTGGGGGAGAGAGAGATTGGGGAGAGAGAGACTGGGGGAGTGAGAGACTGGGGGAGAGAGAGACTGGGGAGTGAGAGAGAGAGAGACTGGGGGAGAGACTGGGGGAGAGAGAGAGACTGGGGGGAGAGACTGGGGGGAGATAGAGAGACAGGGGGAGAGAGAGAGAGACGGGGAAACAGAGAGAGAGAGAGAGAGAGAGCCTTGGGAGAGAGAGACTGGGGAGAGAGAGACTGGGGAGAGAGAGACTGGGGGAGAGAGAGACTGGGGGAGAGAGAGGACGGGGAGAGAGAGACTGGGGGGAGAGCGACTGGGGGGAGAGAGACTGGGGAGAGAGAGAGAGAAAGAGACGGGGAAGAGAGCGAGAGAGAGATGGGGGAGAGAGCGAGACTGGGGGGGCAAGAGAGAGAGACGGGGAGAGAGATGGACGAGGGGAGAGAGAGAGACGAGGGAGAGAGACTGGGGAGAGAGAGAGAAACGGGGAGAGAGAGAGAGAGAAACGGGGGGAGGGAGAGAGACTGGGGGAGAGAAAGAAAGACTGGGGGAGAGAAAGAGAGACTGGGGAGAGAGAGACTGGGGGGGAGGGAGAGACTGGGGGTAGGGAGAGAGAGAGACTGGGGAAGAGAGAGAGAGAGGGACTGGGGAGAGAGAGAGAGTGGGGGGGAGAGAGAGAGAAACAGGGGAGAGATAGAGCCTGGGGGAAAGAGAGAGAGAGACTGAGGGGAGAACGAGAGAGACTGGGGAGAGAGAGAGGGAGAGAGAGAGTGATTGGGGGAGAGAGAGAGAGAGACTGGGGGAGTGGGGGAGAGAGAGATTGGGGCGAGAGAGACTGGGGAGAGAGAGACTGGGGAGAGAGAGACTGGGGGAGGAGAGAGACTGGGGGAGAGAGAGACTGGGGAGAGAGAGACTGGGGAGAGAGAGACTGGGGGAGAGAGTGATGGGGAGACAGAGAGAGAAAGAGACGGGGAGGAAAGCGAGAGCGAGACGGGGGGAGAGAGTGAGACGGTGGGGGCAAGAGAGAGAGGACGGGGAGAGAGAGACTGGGGAGAGAGAGACTGTGGGAGAGAGAGACTGGGGGAGAGAGAGAGAGAAAGAGATGGGGAGAGAGAGAGTCTGTGGGGGAGGGAGAGACTGGGGTGGAGAGAGAGAGAGAGACTGGGGAGAGAGAGAGAGACTGGGGCAGAGAGAGAGAGACTGGGGAGAGAGAGAGAGAGACTGGTGGAGGAGAGAGAGAGAGAGACTGGGGGGAGAGAGAGAGAGAGACTGGGGGAGAAAGAGAGATGGGGAGGGAGAGACTGGGGGAGAGAGAAAGACTGGGGGAGAGAGACTGGGGGAGAGAGAGACTGGGGGAGAGAAAGATTGAATGGGGGGGAGAGAAAGAGTGAATGGGGGTGAGAGAGAGACTGGGGGTGAGAGAGAGATGGCGGGGAGAGAGAGACTGGGGAGAGAAAGAGACTGGGGGGAGAGAGAGAGAGATACGGGGAGAGAGAGAGACTGGGGGAGAGACTGGGGGAGAGAGAGAGACGGGGAGACAGAGAGGGAGGAGGAGAGAGAGAGAGAGACTGGGGAGAGAAAGAGAGATACTGGCGGAGGAGAGAGAGAGAGAGAGACTGGGGGGAGAGAGAGAGACGGGGAGAGAGAGAGAGAGAGTCTGGGGGAGAGAGAGAGAGACTGGGGGGAGAGAGAGAGACTGGGGGAGAGAAAGAGAGAATGAGAGAGAGAAAGAGTGAATGGGGTGAGAGAAAGAGTGAATGAGGGGGAGAGAAAGAGTGAATGGGGGTGAGAGAGAGAATGTGGGGTGCGAGAGAGACGGCGGGGAGAGAGAGACTGGGGGGGTAGAGAGAGAGAGAGACATGGAGAGAGAGAGACTGGGGAGAGACTGGGGGAGAGAGAGAGACTGGGGGAGAGTGAGATAGATGGGAGACAGAGAGAGAGGGAGAGAGAGAGAGAGAGAGAGACTGGGGAGAGAGAGACTGGGGAGAGAGACTGGGGGAAAGAGACGGGATGAGAGAGAGATGGGGGGAGAGAGGGACGGGGGAGAGAGAGATGGGGAGAGACAGAGAGAAAGAGACGGGGAGAGCGCGAGGCAGAGACTGGGGGGGAGAGAGCGAGACTGTGGGGGCAAGAGAGAGAGAGACGGGAGAGAGACGGACGAGGGGAGAGAGAGACGGGGAGAGTGAGAGAAATGGGGAGAGAGAGACTAGGGACAGATAGAGATGGGGGAGAGAGAGACACGGGGGGAGAGAGAGAGAGATGGGGAGAGAGAGAGAGACGGGGAGAGAGACTGGGGGGAGAGAGAGAGAGAGACTGGGTGGAGTGAGGGAGTGACTGAGGGGGAGAGACTGGGGGGGAGAGAGAGACAGACTGGGGGGAGAGAGAGAGACTGGGGGAGAGAGAGAGAGACTGGGGAGAGAGAGAGAGACTGGGGAGAGCAGAGAGAGAGACTGGGGAGAGAGAGAGAGACTGGGAGAGAGAGAGAGAGACTGGGGGAGAGAGAGAGAGACTGGGAGAGAGAGAGAGAGAGACTGGTGGAGGAGAGAGAGAGAGAGAGAGAGAGAGACTGGGGGAGAGAGAGAGAGAGGGACTGGGGGAGAGAGAGAGAGACGGCGGAGAGAGAGAGAGATGGGGAGAGAGAGAGGCGGGGGAGAGAGAGACTGGGGGAGAGAAAGAGAGAATGGGGGAGAGAAAGAGTGAATGGGGGTGAGAGAGAGACTGGGGGTGAGAGAGAGAGAGCGGGGAGAGAGAGACTGGGGGATAGACTGGGGGAGAGAGAGAGACTGGGGGGGAGAGAGAGAGATGGGGAGACAGAGAGAGAGGGAGAGAGAGAGAGAGAGACTGGGGAGAGAAAGAGAGATACTGGTGGAGGAGAGAGAGAGAGAGACTGGGGGGAGAGAGAGAGAGACTGGGGGAGAGAGAGATTGGGGAGAGAGAGACTGGGGAGAGAGAGACTGGGGAGAGAGAGACTGGGGAGTGAGAGAGAGAGAGACTGGGGGAGAGACTGGGGGAGAGAGAGAGACTGGGGGGAGAGACTGGGGGAGATAGAGAGACAGGGGGAGAGAGAGAGAGACGGGGAAACAGAGAGAGAGAGAGAGAGAGCCTTGGGGAGAGAGAGACTGGGGAGAGAGAGACTGGGGAGAGAGAGACTGGGGGAGAGAGAGACTGGGGGAGAGAGAGACGGGGAGAGAGAGACTGGGGGGAGAGAGACTGGGGGGAGAGAGACTGGGGGAGAGAGAGAGAGAAAGAGACGGGGGAGAGAGCGAGAGAGAGATGGGGGAGAGAGCGAGACTGGGGGGGCAAGAGAGAGAGACGGGGGAGAGAGATGGACGAGGGGAGAGAGAGAGACGAGGGAGAGAGACTGGGGAGAGAGAGAGAAACGGGGAGAGAGAGAGAGAAACGGGGGGAGGGAGAGAGACTGGGGGGAGAGAAAGAAGACTGGGGGAGAGAAAGAGAGACTGGGGAGAGAGAGACTGGGGGGGGAGGGAGAGACTGGGGGAGAGAGTGATGGGGAGACAGAGAGAGAAAGAGACGGGGAGGAAAGCGAGAGCGAGACGGGGGGAGAGAGTGAGACGGTGGGGGCAAGAGAGAGAGACGGGGAGAGAGAGACTGGGAGAGAGAGACTGTGGGAGAGAGAGACTGGGGGAGAGAGAGAGAGAAAGAGATGGGGAGAGAGAGAGTCTGTGGGGGAGGGAGAGACTGGGGTGGAGAGAGAGAGAGAGACTGGGGGGAGAGAGAGAGAGACTGGGCAGAGAGAGAGAGACTGGGGAGAGAGAGAGAGAGACTGGTGGAGGAGAGAGAGAGAGAGACTGGGGAGAGAAAGAGAGATACTGGTGGAGGAGAGAGAGAGAGACTGGGGGGAGAGAGAGAGAGACTGGGGGAGAGAGAGATTGGGGAGAGAGAGACTGGGGGAGAGAGAGACTGGGGAGAGAGAGACTGGGGAGTGAGAGAGAGAGAGACTGGGGGAGAGACTGGGGGAGAGAGAGAGACTGGGGGGAGAGACTGGGGGGAGATAGAGAGGACAGGGGAGAGAGAGAGAGAGACGGGAAACAGAGAGAGAGAGAGAGAGAGCCTTGGGGAGAGAGAGACTGGGGAGAGAGAGACTGGGGAGAGAGAGACTGGGGGAGAGAGAGACTGGGGGAGAGAGAGACGGGGAGAGAGAGACTGGGGGGAGAGAGACTGGGGGGAGAGAGACTGGGGGAGAGAGAGAGAGAAAGAGACGGGGGAGAGAGCGAGAGAGAGAGATGGGGGAGAGAGCGAGACTGGGGGGGCAAGAGAGAGAGACGGGGGAGAGAGATGGACGAGGGGAGAGAGAGAGACGAGGGAGAGAGACTGGGGAGAGAGAGAGAAACGGGGAGAGAGAGAGAGAAACGGGGGGAGGGAGAGAGACTGGGGGGAGAGAAAGAAAGACTGGGGGAGAGAAAGAGAGACTGGGGAGAGAGAGACTGGGGGGGAGGGAGAGACTGGGGGAGAGAGTGATGGGGAGACAGAGAGAGAAGAGACGGGGAGAAAGCGAGAGCGAGACGGGGGGAGAGAGTGAGACGGTGGGGGCAAGAGAGAGAGACGGGGAGAGAGAGACTGGGGAGAGAGAGACTGTGGGAGAGAGAGACTGGGGGAGAGAGAGAGAGAAAGAGATGGGGAGAGAGAGAGTCTGTGGGGGAGGGAGAGACTGGGGTGGAGAGAGAGAGAGAGACTGGGGGAGAGAGAGAGAGGACTGGGGCAGAGAGAGAGAGACTGGGGAGAGAGAGAGAGAGACTGGTGGAGGAGAGAGAGAGAGAGACTGGGGGGAGAGAGAGAGAGAGACTGGGGGAGAAAGAGAGATGGGGAGGGAGAGACTGGGGGAGAGAGAAAGACTGGGGGAGAGAGACTGGGGGGAGAGAGAGACTGGGGGAGAGAAAGATTGAATGGGGGGGAGAGAAAGAGTGAATGGGGGTGAGAGAGAGACTGGGGGGTGAGAGAGAGATGGCGGGGAAGAGAGAGACTGGGGAGAGAAAGAGACTGGGGGGAGAGAGAGAGAGATACGGGGAGAGAGAGAGGACTGGGGGAGAGACTGGGGGAGAGAGAGAGACGGGGAGACAGAGAGGAGGAGGAGAGAGAGAGAGAGACTGGGGAGAGAAAGAGAGATACTGGCGGAGGAGAGAGAGAGAGAGAGACTGGGGGGAGAGAGAGAGACGGGGGAGAGAGAGAGAGAGAGACTGGGGGAGAGAGAGAGAGACTGGGGGGAGAGAGAGATTGTGGAGAGAGAGACTGGGGGAGAGATAGACTGGGAGAGAGAGACTGGGGAGTGAGAGAGACTGGGGAGAGAGAGAGACAGGGGGAGAGAGAGAGAGATGGGGAAACAGACAGAGAGAGAGAGAGCCTGGGGGAGAGAGAGACTGGGCAGAGAGAGACTTGGGGAGAGAGAGACGGGGAGAGAGAGACAGGGGAGAGAGAGAGGGAGACTGGGGGAGAGAGAGACGGGAGAGAGAGATGGGGAGAGAGAGAGGGAGACATGGGGAGAGAGAGAGAGACGGGGAGAGAGAGAGACGGGGGAGAGAGAGACACGGGGGAGAGAGAGGCACGGGGAGAGAGAGATATGGGGGAGAGAGAGAGAGACGGGGAGAGAGAGAGACTGGGGGAGTGAGGGAGAGACTGAGGGGGAGAGAGAGAGACTGGGTGGAGAGAGAGACAGACTGGGGGGGGAGAGAGAGACAGACTGGGGGAGAGAGAGACAGACTGGGGGAGAGAGACAGACTGGGGGGAGAGAGAGACGGGGGGGGGGAGAGAGAGACTGGGGGGGAGAGAAAGAGAGACTGGGGGGAGAGAGACGAGAGAAGATTGGGGGGAGAGAGAGACTGGGGGGAGAGAAAGAGAGACTGGGGGGGAGAGAAAGAGAGAGTGGGGGGGAGAGAGAGACTGGGGGGAGAGAAAGAGAGACTGGCGGGAGAGAAAGAGAGACTCGGGGGAGAGAGAGAGACTGGGGGGAGAGAGAGAGAGACTAGGGAGAGAGAGAGACTGGTGGAGGAGAGAGAGAGAGAGAGACTGGTGGAGGAGAGAGAGAGAGAGAGAGACTGGGGGGAGAGAGACAGAGAGAGACTGGGGGAGAAAGAGAGAGATGGGGGAGAGAGAGAGACTGGGGGAGAGAGAGAGAGACTGGGGGAGAGACTGGGGGAGAGAGAGAGACTGGAGGGACTGCTGGAGTCGTTCTGCCAGGCTTGGGCCCTGACAATAAATCCCGCAAAAACCAAAGTCCTTGTCTTCCAGCAAAGATCCAGACATCAGGGACCCAATATAAATTTCACACTAGGAACAACCAAAATTGAACAAACCACTAGCTACACATGCTTGGGCTTAAAATCAGTTCTATGGGAAATTTTCATCTGGCTGTGAATGATCTGAAAGGGAAAGCAAGAAGGGCTTTCTATGCCATTAAAAAATCAATCCAAATAGAAATTCCAATTAGCATTTGGCTCAAAATTTTAAATCAGTAATTGAACTTATTGCACTCTATGGCAGTGAGGTGTGGGGACCGCTAACACAACAAGAATTTGCAAAATGGGACAAACACCCAATTGAGATCCTACATGCAGAATTCTGTAAAAGTATCCTCTGGACTCAAAGGAAAACTGTAAACAATGCATGCAGGGCAGAACTAGGCCAATATCCATTAGTAATCACTATCCAAAAAAGAGCCACCAAATTTTGGAAACACCTAAAAATGAGCAACCCCCACTGCTATCATTACGAAGCCCTGAAATGCCAAGAGAGGACCATAAAGAAGTATACCTTCAGTCAACTAGTCCTGGGACTCAGTGAAGTAACTACTAACACTACTAACAATAACAAGCCCCAGGACAGTGACAGCGTAACACAAAGAATTCGACCCAACACAATGGTCACTAAGCAAAAGGAAAAATATCTGTCATATTGGGCAGAAACAACAAAAACCCAAAACAAACTCAATTGCTACTTGGCCCTAAACAGACAATACAACATGGCTGATTACCTGACCATGGTAAAGGATAGCAAACTGAGAAAAACCTTGACAATGTACAGACTTAGTGAACATAGCCTGGCGATCGAAAAAGGTAGACACAGGCAGACCCGGCTACCAAGAGAGGAGGATATGCCCTCACTGCACTCAGGGAGTGGTGGAGACAGAGATGCACTTCCTCACAGCTTGTAGAAAATATCAGGGCATAAGGGAGAATTTCTACCCAAAATTCACAAAAATATGCCCGGAATTCAGAAATTTGAATGACGACCAAAAACTCCCATACCTACTAGTGGAAGAGAGAAATTGTGTAACCTTAGTGGCACACTATGTTACAGCTTGCCATAAACAGAGGGACAACCACTAAATATAAGAAAAGAGTATATACAAATTATATGAATGTATATTTATACACTCAGGGATATATCTGTTTACACACTGTATGGATAGATCTGTATTTATGTGTTCAACCATGAATGTTTTTTCGATGCTTTGGCAACATAAGATGTACCTTGTCATGCCAATAAAAGCGATTTGAATTGAATTGAATTGAATTGACAGAGACTGGGGGAGAGAAAGAGAGAATGGGGGGAGAGAAAGAGTGAATGGGGGGGAGAGAAAGAGTGAATGGGGGGAGAGAAAGAGTGAATGGGGGTGAGAGAGAGACTGGGGGTGAGTGAGAGATGGCAGGGGAGAGAGAGACTGGGGAGAGAGAGAGACTGGGGAGAGAGAGAGACTGGGAGGAGAGAGAGACTGGGGAAGAGAGAGACTGGGGGAGAGAGAGACGGGAGAGAGACTGGGGAGAGGGATACTGGGGAGAGAGAGACTGGGGAGAGAGAGAGTGGGGAGAGAGAGACTGGGAAGAGAGAGACTAGGGAGAGAGAGAGTGGGGAGAGAGAGAGAGTGGGGAGAGAGAGACTGGGAAGAGAGAGACTGGGGAGAGAGAGACTGGGGAGAGAGAGACTGGGGGAGAGAGAGACGGGGAGAGAGAGACGGAGAGAGAGACTGGGGGAGAGAGAGAGCCTGGGGGAGAGAGAGACGGAAGAGAGAGAGAGAGAAAGAGACGGGGAGAGCGCGAGAGAGTGACTGGGGGGCAGAGAGCGAGACTGTGGGGGCAAGAGAGAGAGACGGGGAGAAAGACGGACGAGGGGAGAGAGACGGGGGAGAGAGAGAGAGAAACGGGGGAGAGAGAAACTGTGGAGAGAGAGAGAGAGGGAGACTGGGGGAGAGGGCGAGACTGGAGGGAGAGAGAGAGAGACTGCTGGAGGGAGAAAGACGGGGGAGAGAGAGACGGGGAGAGAGAGAGAGACTGGGGGGAGCGAGAGGGACTGGGGAGAGAGAGAGAGACTGGGGGAGAGAAAGCGGGATGGGGGAGAGAAAGAGTGAATGGGGGGAGAGAAAGAGTGAATTGGGGAGAGAAAGAGTGAATGGGGGTGAGAGAGAGACTGGGGGGTGAGAGAGATAAGGTGGGGAGAGAGAGACTGGGGAGAGAGAAAGACTGGGGGAGAGAGAGAGATGGGGATAGAGAGAGAGAGACTGGGGAGTGAGAGAGACTGGGGTGGAGAGAGAGAGACGGGGAGCAGAGAGAGAGGGAGAGAGAGAGAGAGAGACTGGGGGGGAGAGAGAGAGAGAGAGATACTGGCGGAGGAGGGAGAGAGAGAGACTGGGGGGAGAGAGAGAGAGACTGGGGGAGAGATTGGGGAGAGAGAGACTGGGGGAGAGAGAGACTGGGGGAGAGAGAGACTGGGGAGAGAGAGACTGTGGGAGGGAGAGACTGGGGAGAGAGAGACTGGGGGAGAGAGAGACTGGGGGAGAGAGAGACTGGGGAGAGAGAGACTGGGGAGAGTGACTGGGAGAGAGAGACTGGGAGAGAGAGACTGGGGAGAGAGAGACTGGGGGAGAGAGAGACGGGGAGAGAGAGAGAGAAAGAGATGGGGAGAGAGCGAAGGAGAGACTGGGGGAGAGAGAGAGCGACTGGGGGGAAGGAGAGGCGGGGGAGGGAGAGAGACTGGGGGAGAGAGAGAGACTGGGGGAGAGAGAGACAGGGGAGAGAGAGAGACTGGGGGAGAGAGAGAGGCTGGGTAGCGAAAGAGGGAATGGGGGGAGAGAAAGAGTGAATGGGGGGAGAGAAAGAGTGAATGGGGGAGAGGAAGAGTTAATGGGGGGGAGAGAGAGACTGGGGGGTGAGAGAGAGACGGTGGGAGAGAGAGACTGGAGTGAGAGAGACGGGGGAGAGATAGAGACGGGGAGAGAGAGAGACTGGGGGGAGAGAGAGAGAGAGACTGGGGGATAGAAAGAGACTGGGGGGAGAGAGAGAGAGAGACGGGGAGACAGAGAGAAAGGGAGAGAGAGAGAGAGACTGGGGAGACAGAGAGAGAGACTGGCAGAGGAGAGGGAGAGATAGACTGGGGGAGAGAGAGAGAGACGGGGAGAGAGAGAGAGAGAGAGACTGGGGAGAGAGAGAGAGAAAGAGACTGGGAGAAAAAGAGAGATGGGGAGAGAGAGAAACTGGGGGGAGGGAGACTGGGGAGAGAGAGAGTCAGGGGGAGAGAGAGAGAGGACTGGGGAGAGAAAGAGAGAATGGGGGAGAGAAAGAGTGAATGGGGGGAGAGAAAGAGTGAATTGGGGGAGAGAAAGAGTGAATGGGGGGAGAGAAAGAGTGAATTGGGCGGAGAGAAAGAGTGAAATGGGGGTGAGAGAGAGACTGGGGGTGAGAGAGAGACGGTGGGGAGTATAAATATATCTGTTTATACACTGTATGGATAGATCTGTATTTTTGTATACAACCATGAATGTTTTTCGATGCTTTGGCAACATAAGATGTACCTTGTCATGCCAATAAAGCGATTTGAATTTGAATTTGAATTTGAATTTGAGAGAGAGACTGGGGAGAGAGAGAGACTGGGGGGAGAGAGAGAGACTGGGGGAGAGAGAGAGACTGGGGAAGAGAGAGAGACTGGGGGAGAGAGAGGGACGGGGAGACAGAGAGAGAGGGAGAGAGAGAGAGAGAGACTGGTGAGAGAGAGAGAGATACTGGCGGAGGAGGGAGAGAGAGAGGCGGGGGGAGAGAGAGAGAGACTGCGGGAGAGAGAGATTGGGGAGAGAGAGACTGGGGAGAGAGAGACTGGGGGGAGAGAGAGACTGGCGGAGAGAGAGACTGACGGAGAGAGAGACTGGGGGATGCCTCATGAAATTTATACTAAATCATCATTTAGCATTATAGAAAATAGTGTTTCCACACTCATCCCACAAAATAGGTCCATTTTATTTCATTTTATTGAACTATATAAATGCATTCTTTCCACATAAGCTGCTGGAATATCCAGGGCCTCCGCTCCTCAACTTTTGGGATGAAGAGTACAGACCCTGAATTCCTAAAAGCTATAAAAGACATTGATATAATTGTGTTAACAGAAACATGGTGCCAAAAGGACGTGCCGACCCACTGTCCTCCAAATGTACCATGAAATCATTGTGCCCTCAGTAAAGAACACTAAAACACGCAAGGGCAGAACCTCCGGGGGAATATTGGTGTGGTATAAGGGAGAACTGGACAAACACATCTCACCGGTAAAACAGGGAAAATCACACGTATGGCTAAAACTAGATAAAAATATAGGAATAGCAAAAAAAGATGTTTACTTATGTGCGATCTACATACCTCCAATAGAATCGCCATATTTCGAAGAGGAGTTATTTGATACTCTCCACATGGAAATCAGCCATTTCCAGGCCCAAGGAAAGGTGATAATATGTGGGGACCTAAATGCAAGGACCGGTTGTGAACCTGACTTCATAGACCCACAGGGAAACAACCATGTGTTTGGCCAGACCCCTTTAGATGTCACACCAGCCATCGCAAATCGGAACAACCTTGATCGTGAAATAAATAAAAGCGGTAGGGAGGTAGTGCAACTCTGCCGAGCCTTAGGCCTGTACATAGTTAACGGTAGGTTCAGAGAGGACTCCC